>NW_021823350.1:804389-893392 GCF_901001165.1 Salmo trutta | reverse complement strand
CCCCTGTCCCTCTCATCCTCTCCCCATCCAGTGGTGTCTCTCTGTCCCCCTTTCCCTCTCCTTCTCCCCAGTGGTGTCTCTCTGTCCCCCTTTCCCTCCCCCCCCTCCTCAGTGGTGTCTCTCTGTCCCCCTTTCCCTCTCCTCCTCTCCCCAGTGGTGTCTCTCTGTCCCCCTTTCCTCTCCTCCTCTCCTCAGTGGTGTCTCTCTGTCCCCCTTTCCCCTCCTCCTCTCCCATGGTGTCTCCTGTCCCCCTTCCCTCTCCTCCTCTCCTCAGTGGTGTCTCTCTGTCCCCCTTTCCCTCTCCTCCTCTCCCCAGTGGGTTCCTCTGTCCCCCTTTCCCTCTCCTCCTCCTCATGGTGTCTCTCTGTCCCCCTTTCCCTCCTCCTCTCCTCAGTGGTGTCTCTCTGACCCCCTTTCCCTCTCCTCTCTCCCCAGTGTGTCTCTCTGTCCCCTTTCCCTCTCCTCCTCTCCCAGTGGTGTCTCTCTGTCCCCCTTTCCCTCTCCTCCTCTCCTCAGTGGTGTCTCTCTGTCCCCCTTTCCCTCTCCTCCTCTCCCCAGTGGTGGTCTCTCTGTGCTCTCTGGTGTCCCCTTTCCCTCTCCTCCCTCTCCTCAGTGGTGGTCTCTCTGTCCCCCTTTCCCTCTCCTCCTCTCCTCAGTGCTGTCTCTCTGTCCCCTTTGCCCTCTCATCCTTCTCCTCAGTGTGCCTCTCGCTGTCCCCCTTTCCCTCTCCTCTCCTCCTCTCCGCAGTGCTGTCTCTTCCCCCGTTTATCTCTGGTCTCCCTTTCCCTCTCCTCCTCTCCTCAGTGGTGTCTCTTTGTCCCCTTCTCCCTCGTCCTCCGTTCTCCTCAGTGGTGGCCTCTCTGTCCCCCTTTCCCTTCTTCCTCCTCTCCCCAGTGGTGTCTCTCTGTCCCCCTTTCCCTCGCCGCTCCTCTCTCTCAGGCGGTGTTCTCTCTGCTCCCCCCTTTCCTCTCTCCTCTCCCCAGTGGTGGTCCCCTCTCTGTCCCTTCCTATCCTCCTCTCCTCAGCTGGGTGTCTCTCTGTCCCCCTTCCCTCTCCTCCTCTCCTCAGTGCTGTCTCTCTGCCCCCTTTCCCTCTCCTCCTCTCCCCAGTGGTGTCTCTCTGGCCCCTTTCCCTCTCCTCCTCTCCTCAGTGCTGGTCTCTCTGTCCCCTTTCCCTCTCCTCCTCTCCTCAGTGCTGTCTCTCTGTCCCCCTTTCCCTCTCCTCCTCTCCCCAGTGGTGTCTCTCTGTCCCCCTTTCCCTCTCCTCCTCTCCCCAGTGGTGTCTCTCGTGCCCCCCGTTCCCTCTCCTCCTCTCCTCAGTGGTGTCTCTCTGTCCCCCTTTTCCCTCTCCTCCTCTCCTCAGTGGTGTCTCTCTGTCCCCCTTTCCCTCTCCTCCTCTCCCCAGTGGTGTCTCTCTGTCCCCCTTTCCCTCTCCTCCTCTCCCCGTGGTGTCTCTCTGTCCCCCCTTTCCCTCTCCTCCTCTCCTCAGTGTGCCCTCTCTGTCCCCCTTTCCCTCTCCTCCTCTCCTCAGGGGTGTCTCTCTGTCCCCCTTTCCCTCTCCTCCTCTCCTCAGTGGTGTCTCTCTGTCCCCCTTCCCTCTCATCCTCTCCTCAGTGGTGTCTCTCTGTCCCCCTTCCCTCTCCTCCCCCTCAGTGGTGTCTCTCTGTCCCCCTTTCCCTCTCCTCCTCTCCCCAGTGGTGTCTCTCTGTCCCCCTTTCCCTCTCCTCCTCTCCTCAGTGGTGTCTCTCTGTCCCCCTTTCCCTCTCATCCTCTCCTCAGTGGTGTCTCTCTGTCCCCCTTTCCCTCTCCTCCTCTCCTCAGTGGTGTCTCTCTGTCCCCCTTTCCCTCTCCTCCTCTCCCCAGTGGTGTCTCTCTGTCCCCCTTTCCCTCTCCTCCTCTCCCCAGTGGTGTCTCTCTGTCCCCCTTTCCCTCCTCCTCTCCTCATGCTGTCTCTCGTCCCCCTTCCCTCTCCTCCTCTCCCCAGTGGTGGTCTCTCTGTCCCCCTTTCCTCTCCTCCTCTCCCCCAGTGGTGTCTCTCTGTCCCCCTTTCCTCTCCTCCCTCCTCAGTGGTGTCCTCGCTCGTCCCCCTTGTCCCTCTCCTCCTTCTCCTCAGTGGTGTCTCTCCTGTCCCCCTTTCCCTCTCCTCCTCTCCTCAGTGGTGTCTCTCTGTCCCCCTTTCCCTCTCCTCCTCTCCCAGTGGTGTTTCCTGTCCTCCCCCTCTGTCTCCTCTCCCAGTGGTGTCTCTCTGTCCCCCTTTCCCTCTCATCCTCTCCTCAGTGGTGTCTCTCTGTCCCCCTTTCCCTCTCCTCCTCTCCTCAGTGGTGTCTCTCTGTCCCCCTTGTCCCTCTCATCCTCGATCCTCAGTGGGTGTCTCTCTGTCCCCCTTTCCCTCTTCCTCCTCTCCTCAGTGCTGTCTCGTCCACTCTGTCCCCCTTTCCCGCTCCTCCTCTCTCCTCAAAAGTTGGGCTTGTCCTCTGTCCCCCTTTCGCCCTCTCCTCCCTCTCCCCAGTGGGTGTCTCTCTGTCCCCCTTTCCCTCTCCTCCTCTCCCCAGTGGTGTCTCTCTGTCCCCCTTTCCCTCTCCTCCTCTCCCCAGTGGTGTCTCTCTGTCCCCTTTCCTCTCCTCCTCTCCCCAGTGGTGTCTCTCTGTCCCCCTTTCCCTCTCCTCCTCTCCCCAGTGGTGTCTCTCTGTCCCCCTTTCCCTCCCTCCTCTCCCCAGTGGTGTCTCTCTGTCCCCCTTTCCCTCTCCTCCTCTCCCCAGTGGTGTTTCCTGTCCTCCCCTCTGTCTCCTCTCCCAGCATTCCCTTCTACCCTCCTCCATTCATCCCTACCTGTCTCCCTCTCTCCCTCCACCCTCCTCTATTCATCCCTACCTGTCTCCCTCTCTCCCTCCACCCTCCTCTATTCATCCCTACCTGTCTCCCTCTCTCCCTCCACCCTCCTCTATTCATCCCTACCTGTCTCCCTCTCTCCCTCCACCCTCCTCTATTCATCCTACCTGTCTCCCTCTCTCCCTTCCCCTCCTCTATTCATCCCTACCTGTCTCCCTCTCTCCCTCCACCCTCCTCTATTCATGTCTCCCTCTCTCCCTCCACCCTCCTCTATTCATCCCTACCTGTCTCCCTCTCTCCCTCCACCCTCCTCTATTCATCCCTCCTGTCTCCCTCTCTCCTCACCCTCCTCTATTGCATCCCCTACTAGTCCCCTCTTCCTCCACCATCGTCTATTCATCCCTACCTGTCTCCCTCTCCCTCCACCCTCCTCTATTCATCCCTACCTGTCTCCCTCTCTCCCTCCACCCTCCTCTATTCATCCCTACCTGTCTCCCTCTCTCCCTTCCACCCTCCTCTATTCATCCCTACCTGTCTCCCTCTCTCCCTCCATCCTCCCTCTATTCATCCCTACCGGTCTCCCTCTCTCCCTCCACCCTCCTCTATTCATCCCTACAGTGTCTCCCTCTCTCTCCCTCCACCCTCCTCTATTCATCCCTACCTGTCTCCCTCTCTCCCTCCACCCTCCCTCTAGTTCATCCCTACCCTCTATTCATCCCTACCTGTCTCCCTCTCTCCCTCCACCCTCCTCTATTCATCCTTACCTGTCTCCCTCTCTCCCTCCACCCTCCTCTATTCATCCCTACCTGTCTCCATCTCTCCCTCCACCCTCCTCTATTCATCCCTACCTGTCTCCCTCTCTCCCTCCACCCTCCTCTATTCATCCCTACCTGTCTCCCTCTCCTCTCCTGCCCAGCGTTGCTACCTGTCTCCCTCTCCTCTCCTCTCCTGCCCAGCGTTGCTACCTGTCTCCCTCTCCTCTCCCTCCCCTGCCAGGGTTGCTACCTGTCTCCCTCTCCTCCCCTGCCAGGGTTGCTACCTGTCTCCCTCTCCTCCCATGCCAGGGTTGCTACCTGTCTCCCTCTCCTCCCCTGCCAGGGTTGCTACCTGTCACCATCAGGATTAGCATCACACACTCTCAGCTGTTGGCTGCTACCCCAGAGAGACCTCAGATACTGTACCTCCTCTTCTCTCCCTGACAGGACAATGTCTGCTCTGCTCCTCTGCTCTCCTCAGAACTCTGCACAGTCAGGATTGAGGGAAAGATGAACAGAGCAAAGTACAGAGAGATCCTTGATGAAAACCTGTTCCAGAGCACTCAGGACCTCAGACTGGGGCGAAGGTTCACCTTCCAACAGGACAACGACCCTAAGCACACGGCCAAGACAACGCAGGAGGGGCTTGTCTCTGAATGTCCTTGAGTGGCCCAGCCAGAGCCCGGACTTGAACCCGATCGAACATCTCTGGAGAGACCGGAAAATAGCTGTGCAGCGACACTCCCCATCCATCCTGACAGAGCTTGAGAAGATCTGCAGAGAAGAATGGGAGAAACTCCCCAAATACAGTTGTGCCAAGATTGTAGCGTCATACCCAAGAAGACTCACAGCTGTAATCGCTGCCAAAGGTGCTTCAACAAAGTACTGAGTAAAGGGTCTGAATACTTATGTAAATGTTATATTTGTAAACCTGTTTTTGCTTTGTCATTATGGGGTATTGTGTGTAGATTGATGAGAAAAAAACAAATATTTAATCAATTTTAGAATAAGGCTGTAACGTAACAAAATGTGGATAAAGTCATGGGGTCTGAATACTTTCCAAATGCTCTGTATACATGTTGGTTTACCATCCTGTGGATACTGACACTGTTAGATTCTATGGTTTGGTGGGTGGGACTAGAAGGAGAATGTTGGTCTGAACTGGACATGTACGAATCATAGCAACCAATGTTGTACTTGATGCGAAATGATTGTGACATCACAATGAATTATTGGGTACATTGTACTAACGGTCACACCTGTGTGTGTTTGTCCAATCAGCATTAATAATAGTTGCTGGGGTGATCCCGTGTCCTGGCAGATCTCATCAACAGCTTGAGGGGGAATGTATACGGCTACATGGTGCTCAGAAACAGTGCTGCCACTGTCCCTCTCTCCTTCCCTCCCCCAGGACTACCAGCAGCAGCTCCAGATCGCCCTCTATATGTACACTGCCTTCAGAAAGGATTCACACCCCTTGACTTTTTCCACACTTTGTCGTGTTACAGACGGAATTTAAATTGGATTAAATTGACATTTTCTATCACTGATCTTCAAACAATACGGCATAATGTCATAGTGGAATTTATTTTTTTTGAATTTTTCTATAAATGAATAAAAAATGAAAAGCTGAAATGTCTTGAGTCAATAAGTAATCAACCCCTTCATTATGACAAGCCTAAATAAGTTCAGGAGTAAAAATGTAATTAACAAGTCATAATAAGTTGCATTGACTCAGTCTGTCTGCAATAATGGTGTTTAACATGATTTTTGTAATGACTACCTCATCTCTGTACCCCACTCATGTAATTATCTCTAAGGTCCCTCAGTCGAGCAGTGAATTTCAAACACAGATTCAACCACAAAGACCAGGGAGGTTTTCCAATGTCTCGCAAAGAAGGGCACCTATTGGTAGATGGATATCCCTTTGAAAGTGGTGAAGTTCATTCATTACACTTTGGATGGTGTACCAATTACCCAATCACTACACATATACAGGAGTCCTTCCTAACTCAGTTGACAGAGAGGAAGGAAACCGCTCAGGGATTTCTCCATGGTGACTTTGAAACAGGTACAGAGTTTAATGGCTGTAATTGGAGAAAACTGAGGATGGATCAACAACATTGTAAAATGAAACTGAACAGAGTTCAACACAGGCCAAATCCTACAGGACAACCTGCTTCAGTCTGGTTTCTAATGGACACTGGGAGACAAATTCACCTTTCAGCAGGACAATAACCTAAAACACAAGGCCAAATATACACTGGAGTTACTTACCAAGATGACAGTGAATGTTCCTGATTGGCCAAGCTACAATTTTGACTTAAATTGGCTTAAAAATCTATGGCAAGACTTGAAAATGGCTGTCTAGCAATGATCAACAAACAACTTGGCAGAGCTTGAAGAATTAAACAAATTATAATTGGCAAATATTGTACAATCCAGGTGTGCAAAGCTCTTAGAGCCTTACCCAGAAGGAGTCACAGCTGTTATCATAGAGCCTTACCCAGAAGGAGTCACAGCTGTTATCTTAGAGTCTTACCCAGAAGGAGTCACAGCTGTTATCACAGAGCCTTACCCAGAAGGAGTCACAGCTGTTTTCACAGAGCCTTACCTAGAAGAAGTCACAGCTGTTATCTTAAGGAGTCACAGCTGTTATCTTAGAGCCTTACCCAGAAGGAGTCACAGCTGTAATCACTGCCGAAGGTGACTAACATGTATTGACTTATCTAATCCCAATTTTTTTTTTAAATAGAATAAAAAATAAAAAAAATCTTCCACTGACATTAAAGAGTATTTTGTGTAAATTTGTTGACAAAATATGCCTATTAAATCGCTTTTAATCCCACTTTGTAAGAGACTACTGAATATGGAAAACGTCAAGGTGAGTGAATTCTGTCTGAAGGCACTGTAGCTATACTCTTGAATGTATGCAGTGACGACATTCCCCCCTCAAAGTTTCAAAAAGGAAAGTTTAAGGTCAAAGAGCTGCTCGTTAAATTTGATTTGCGCTCTGATTGGCCCGATGTCTACCGCTCTTGTCCCATTCATAATTGCTGATGTGTCTTCTCAGACTGGAGAAGACTGGTACAGCTGGACAGATAACGGCTGATCCCATCCGATTCCCTATATAGTCCCTAGAGGCCCTGGTCAAAAATAATGTAACATATAGGGAATAGGGTGCTATTTGGGGACTGAGACAGAGTGTGATGTCATGCTGCTTTACAGTCAGGATCACCCTGGGGACTCTCTGTTTCTCTCTGTTTCTCTCTACAGTCAGGATCACCCTGGGGACTCTCTCTGTCTCTCTCTGTCTCTCTCTACAGTCAGGATCACCCTGGGGACTCTCTCTGTCTCTCTCTGTCTCTCTCTGTCTCTCTCTACAGTCAGGATCACCCTGGGGACTCTCTCTGTTTCTCTCTGTCTCTCTCTGTCTCTCTCTGTCTCTCTCTACAGTCAGGATCACACTGGGGACTCTCTCTGTTTCTCTCTGTTTCTCTCTACAGTCAGGATCACACTGGGGACTCTGTTTCTCTCTGTTTCTCTCTGTCTCTCTCTACAGTCAGGATCACACTGGGGACTCTCTCTGTCTCTCTCTGTCTCTCTCTGTTTCTCTCTGTCTCTCTCTGTCTCTCTCTGTCTCTCTCTACAGTCAGGATCACACTGGGGACTCTCTCTGTTTCTCTCTGTCTCTCTCTACAGTCAGGATCACCCTGGGGACTCTCTCTGTCTCTCTCTGTCTCTCTCTGTCTCTCTCTACAATCAGCATCACCCTGGGGACTCTCTCTGTTTCTCTCTGTCTCTCTCCGTCTCTCTCTGTTTCTCTCTGTCTCTCTTTGTCTCTCTCTGTCTCTCTCTGTCTCTCTCTACAGTCAGGATCACACTGGGGACTCTCTCTGTCTCTCTCTGTCTCTCTCTGTTTCTCTCTGTCTCTCTCTGTCTCTCTCTGTCTCTCTCTACAGTCAGGATCACACTGGGGACTCTCTCTGTTTCTCTCTGTCTCTCTCTACAGTCAGGATCACCCTGGGGACTCTCTCTGTCTCTCTCTGTCTCTCTCTGTCTCTCTCTACAATCAGCATCACCCTGGGGACTCTCTCTGTTTCTCTCTGTCTCTCTCCGTCTCTCTCTGTTTCTCTCTGTCTCTCTTTGTCTCTCTCTGTCTCTCTCTACAGTCAGGATCACACTGGGGACTCGCTCTGTCTCTCTTTGTCTCTCTTTGTCTCTCTGTCTCTCTCTGTCTCTCTCTGTCTCTCTCTACAGTCAGGATCACACCGGGGACTCTCTGTTTCTCTCTGTTTCTCTCTGTCTCTCTCTGTCTCTCTCTGTTTCTCTCTGTCTCTCTTTGTCTCTCTCTGTCTCTCTCTACAGTCAGGATCACACTGGGGACTCGCTCTATCTCTCTTTGTCTCTCTCTGTCTCTCTGTCTCTCTCTGTCTCTCTTTGTCTCTCTCTGTCTCTCTGTCTCTCTATGTCTCTCTCTGTCTCTCTTTGTCTCTCTCTGTCTCTCTCTACAGTCAGGATCACACTGGGGACTCGCTCTGTCTCTCTGTTTCGCTCTGTCTCTCTCTGTCTCTCTCTGTTTCTCTCTACAGTCAGGATCACACCAGGGACTCTCCACTTCTCTCTACTCTGTCACCAGTTATCTGAATAATGAGGGAGTTACCTCTAAAGAGTCATAGCTACATCCTCCACTACTATACCCTCTACAACCCTCAAATTTGAATCTGCTGTACCCAGGACCTCGTAGAGAGAGATTTCAGTTCCCCTGCAGTATCCCAGACCTTATAGGGAGAGATTTGAGTTCCCCTTGCAATATTCCGGACCTCTTAGGGAGAGATTTGAGTTCCCCTGCAGTTCTCCAGATCTCGTAGGGAGACATTTTAGTTCCCCTGCAGTACTCTGGACCTTACAGGAAGAGATTTGAGTACCACTGCTTGATCCACACCTTGCTCCATGTTGCTTCAACCACATCAAATATGAAACTTTGCTAGTGACCATAGCAACTGGAGGAAGCTTGTGGTCAACTGTCATGTTCTGCAGCCGAATGATGATGATGATGATGAGGATGATGACGACACCATCTACAGGGATGATTCAAAAGTAGTGCACTATGTAGGAAATAGGGGGCCATTTTGGATGCAACTATGTTAGGGAGTCAATGTTGTCTTCCCCAGGAGCTTTTCTTTTTCTTCAGGTGAGTTTTGATGTCAGCCATTATTACAGCTCAGGTGATTGGCTGGTTAACTGGAGCCAGTCATTATTACAGCTCAGGTGATTGGCTGGTTAACTGGAGCCAGTCATTATTACAGCTCAGGTGATTGGCTGGTTAACTGGAGCCAGTCATTATTAGAGCTCAGGTGATTGGCTGGTTTACTGGAGCCAGTCATTATTACAGCTCAGGTGATTGGCTGGTTTAGTGGAGCCAGTCATTATTACAGCTCAGGTGATTGGCTGGTTTAGTGGAGCCAGTCATTATTAAAGCTCAGGTGATTGGCTGGTTTAGTGGAGCCAGTCATTATTACAGCTCAGGTGATTGGCTGGTTAACTGGAGCCAGTCATTATTACAGCTCAGGTGATTGGCTGGTTTAGTGGAGCCAGTCATTATTACAGCTCAGGTGATTGGCTGGTTGACTGGAGCCAGTCATTATTACAGCTCAGGTGATTGGCTGGTTAACTGGAGCCAGTCATTATTACAGCTCAGGTGATTGGCTGGTTAACTGGAGCCAGTCATTATTACAGCTCAGGTGATTGGCTGGTTAACTGGAGCCAGTCATTATTACAGCTCAGGTGATTGACTGGTTTAGTGGAGCCAGTCATTATTACAGCTCAGGTGATTGGCTGGTTAACTGGAGCCAGTCATTATTACAGCTCAGGTGATTGGCTGGTTAACTGGAGCCAGTCATTATTACAGCTCAGGTGATTGGCTGGTTTAGTGGAGCCAGTCATTATTACAGCTCAGGTGATTGGCTGGTTTACTGGAGCCAGTCATTATTACAGCTCAGGTGATTGGCTGGTTTAGTGGAGCCAGTCATTATTACAGCTCAGGTGATTGGCTGGTTTACTGGACCCAGTCATTATTACAGCTCAGGTGATTGGCTGGTTTACTGAGCCAGTTATTATTACAGCTCAGGTGATTGGCTGGTTTAGTGGAGCCAGTCATTATTACAGCTCAGGTGATTGGCTGGTTAACTGGAGTCAGTCATTATTACAGCTCAGGTGATTGGCTGGTTTACTGGAGCCAGTCATTATTACAGCTCAGGTGATTGGCTGGTTTACTGGAGCCAGTCATTATTACAGCTCAGGTGATTGGCTGGTTTACTGGAGCCAGTCATTATTACAGCTCAGGTGATTGGCTGGTTTAGTGGAGCCAGTCATTATTACAGCTCAGGTGATTGGCTGGTTAACTGGAGCCAGTCATTATTACAGCTCAGGTGATTGGCTGGTTTACTGAGCCAGTTATTATTACAGCTCAGGTGATTGGCTGGTTTACTGGAGCCACTCATTATTACAGTTCAGGTGATTGGCTGGTTTACTGGAGCCAGTCATTATTACAGCTCAGGTGATTGGCTGGTTTAGTGGAGCCATTATTACAGCTCAGGTGATTGGCTGGTTAACTGGAGCCAGTCATTATTACAGCTCAGGTGATTGGCTGGTTAACTGGAGCCAGTCATTATTACAGCTCAGGTGATTGGCTGGGTAACTGGAGCCAGTCATTATTATAGTTCAGGTTATTGGCTGGTTTACTGGAGCCAGTCATTATTACAGCTCAGGTGATTGGCTGGTTTACTGGAGCCAGTCATTATTACAGCTCAGGTGATTGGCTGGTTAACTGGAGCCAGTCATTATTACAGCTCAGGTGATTGGCTGGTTTACTGGAGCCAGTCATTATTACAGCTCAAGTGATTGGCTGGTTTACTGGAGCCAGTCATTATTACAGCTCAGGTGATTGGCTGGTTTACTGGAGCCAGTCATTATTACAGCTCAGGTGATTGGCTGGTTTAGTGGAGCCAGTCATTATTACAGCTCAGGTTATTGGCTGGTTAACTGGAGCCAGTCATTATTACAGCTCAGGTGATTGGCTGGTTAACTGGAGCCAGTCATTATTACAGCTCAGGTGATTGGCTGGTTTACTGGAGCCAGTCATTATTACAGCTCAGGTGATTGGCTGGTTTACTGAGCCAGTCATTATTACAGCTCAGGTGATTGGCTGGTTAACTGGAGCCAGTCATTATTACAGCTCAGGTGATTGGCTGGTTTACTGAGTCAGTCATTATTACAGCTCAGGTGATTGGCTGGTTAACTGGAGCCAGTCATTATTACAGCTCAGGTGATTGGCTGGTTAACTGGAGCCAGTCATTATTACAGCTCAGGTGATTGGCTGGTTAACTGGAGCCAGTCATTATTACAGCTCAGGTGATTGGCTGGTTTACTGGAGCCAGTCATTATTACAGCTCAGGTGATTGGCTGGTTAACTGGAGCCAGGAGTCCACCAGTCCACCATTTTGTTCTACATTTTAGGTCAAAGTTTGGGCCGTTCGGTGAGGAGGTCACATTTTATAGATGTTGTTTTAAAAGTAGGTCATTTTCTATGGGCTGACCCTGTTTAATAGCAGGGCCTTTTCTATGGGATGACCCTGTTTAATAGCAGGGCCTTTTCTATCGGATGACCCTGTTTTATAGCAGGGCCTTTTCTATGAGCTGACCCTGGGACCTTAGTCTGGGTGTTGTGTTGTTGTGTGTATTTTCATTAACATTGCATTATCTGACAGAAGGTGAATGGGTTGGATTCTGCATTATCTGACAAGGTGAATAGTTGGATTCTGCATTATCTGACAGAAGGTGGATGGGTTGGATTCTGCCTTATCTGACAGAAGGTGGATGGGTTGGATTCTGCATTATCTGACAGAAGGTGAATGGGTTGGATTCTGCATTATCTGACAAGGTGAATAGTTGGATTCTGCATTATCTGACAAGGTGAATAGTTGGATTCTGCATTATCTGACAAGGTGAATAGTTGGATTCTGCCTTATCTGACAAGGTGAATAGTTGGATTCTGCATTATCTGACAAGGTGAATAGTTGGATTCTGCATTATCTGACAGAAGGTGAATGGGTTGGATTCTGCCTTATCTGACAAGGTGAATAGTTGGATTCTGCATTATCTGACAAGGTGAATAGTTGGATTCTGCATTATCTGACAGAAGGTGAATGGGTTGGATTCTGCATTATCTGACAGAAGGTGAATGGGTTGGATTCTGCCTTATCTGACAGAAGGTACATAGGTTGGATTCTTTGTCAAGCCTTTTGTAGAGTGTGGTTCATTCATTCTGGTGCTGCAGGTTTAATGAACATCAACCTCCATAGATGAATTTATAGGAGTCAGATATGGAAAAATCCAAACTGACAGTCAAAGTACCACCATATCTTTGGTTCCCCAGATACTTGTTGACTGTTTGGTTGTTGCAATGAGAGGCAAGACATTGGATGAGCACAACAGTTGGAGGAATCAAGGACTTCCTGTAGTTCTTGAAGTGTTACAGTGGTTTAAAACTCCCATCCACAAGACTGTAGTTTTTATTGGGAGTGTTTGTGAAATAGATCTGTTGCCGTATGGTAAACGGTTTAGTATCTCAGTGTGAGTACATGAACTCCAATAATCCTTGTCCCTAGCGATATTAGTTACATCAAACCAATACGCAATGCATCATCTTTTGACATATTTTTCTTCGTGGCGGACTCCTAACACAGAATCTGTGGTCTGTATAAAATGGAAGAGTGTTCCAGTACCGCAGAGCTGAAATATAAATGGATTGACGTTGTCATGGGAATAACAGAGGCATCCATCCACTCATCCAACGCACACAGACCTGTCAGAAACACACGGTGTCAGATATCACCCAGCCGGAGAAGACCTAATACCGTTGGAGATATTGTGGTGACCTCGGGCCCGTGTGTTACCAATGATAGGACGAGAGCAGACAGCAGATGGATGGAGAGCATTACACCGTCCCATGGAGACCCACTGTACTCAGCAGCAGGCTCGATCTACGGAGGGGAGGGGGGAAACACGTGCTGTATGGAGCCATAGATAGACCAACTGTATTGGACAACAGCAGTGTTGGGGTAATGGGGTTTTGCTATGGACCTAAATGATAGACAGATTGTTCATGCCAAGGATATGTTAAGGGTGTGTTAAACTTCTCTCTGTCCCTGTCTGTCTGTCTCTTTCTCACTCTCTCTCTCTCTGTCTGTCTGTCTGTCTGTCTGTCTGTCTGTCTGTCTGTCTGTCTGTCTGTCTGTCTGTCTGTATGTCTGTCTCTCACTCTATCTCTCTCACTCTATCTCTCTCTCTTTCTCTCTCTGTCCCTCTCTCACTCTCCCGCTGTCTCTCTCTCTCACTCTCTGTCTCTCTCTCTTTCTCTGCCTCTCTCTCTCGCTATCTGTTTCTCTCTCTCTCTCTCTCTCTCGTTATTTAACAATTCATAGTACAGTAAGTAATACAGTTTAAAATAGCTGTAATAAAATGTCCCAAACAATCTTCACCTTAATTGTTAAGGACCGATCTCTGATGGGATGCAAAAAGATAATTTGATGATGTTTAATTTAAATATAATTTTAATATGATCCCCATCAGCTGATACCATGACAACAGCTTGTCTTCCTGGGGTCCTACACAACAGTAATAAGACACTTATTAGCCAGTTCACTGCTTTCTGACCTGGACACATGACACAGTGATAAATATTCTTGTTGGTCAAAATCATTTCCATGCTAATAGATAAATGACAAGGAAAATTGACATGTTTGCCAAGTAGGTCAGAAATTGAATAAATTCAGTGACAAGAAAAAGAAAGTGAACCCTTTGGAATTACCTGGATTCCTGCATAAATTAGTCATACAATTTGATCTGATCTTCATCTAAGTCACAACAATAGACAAACACAGTGTGCTTAAACTAATAACACACAAATTATTGTATTTTTCTTGTCTATATTGAATACATCATTTAAACATTCACGGTGTAGGTTGGAAAAAGTACGTGAACCACTATGCTAATGACTTCTCCAAAAGCTAATTGGAGTCAGGACTCAGCTAACCTGGTGTCCAATCAATGAGACGAGATTGGAGATGTTGGTTAGAGCTGCCCTGCCCTATAAAAAACACTCACAAAATGTGAGTTTGCTTTTCACAAGAGGCATTGCCTGATGTCAACCATGCCTCAAACAAAAGAGATCTCAGAAGATCGCTTTTAAGAATTGTTGACTTGCATAAAGCTGGAAAGGGTAACAAAAGTATCTCTAAATGTCACGTGTTCTCCCTCTCCGGCCTCTAGGTCACCAGGCTGCTCGTTACGGCGCACACCTGTCACCAGCGTTACGCACATAATGACACTCACCTGGACTCCGTCACCTCCGTCACCTCCTGCCCTTTATATGTCACTCCCTTTGGTTTCTTCCCCAGTCGTCATTGTTCCTGTTTCATGCTGCTGCGCTGTTTGTTTTTCTTGTTTTGTTCATTTATTTATTAAATGTGTTCACTCACTGAACTTACTTCCTGACTCACAGCGTACATAATTACAGAATGACGACTCAACAAAGGGAAGCATCAGGCAGTGTTTTTTTGTTTGTTTCGGTGTTGGACGTGATGTCGGGTCCGGGTGTCCAAACCGGAGCTACCTGGGAGGCCTCAGACGGTTTGTCTGGTTCCCCTGCCTCAGCTGGCCCGATGGGTTTCCATACCTCAGCGGATCGATAGGCTCCCCTGCCTCAGCTGGCTCGACAGGCTGCCATGCCTCAGCAGATCGATAGGCTCCCATGCCTCACCTGGTTCGATAGGCTTCCATGCCTCAGCTGGCTCAACAAGCTGCCATGCCTCAGCTGGTTCGATAGGCTCCCTTGCCTCAGCTGGCTCGATAGGCTCCCATGCCTCAGCTGGTTCGATAGGCTCCCATGCCTCAGCTGGCTCGATAGGCTCCCCTGCCTCAGCTGGCTCGATAGGCTTCCGTGCCTCAGCTGGCTCGATAGGCTCTCCTGCCTCAGCTGGCTCGATGGGCTCCCCTGCCTCAGCTGGCTCGATAGGCTCCCCTGCCTCAGTGGGCTCGATAGGCTCCCATGCCTCAGCTGGTGAACAGGTTCCTGTGCCTCGACCGAGGCAACCGGGGAGGTCTCAGCTGGCTCATCAGGCTCTCATGCCTCAGCCGGTTCGTCAGGTTTCTGCGTCTCAGCGGAGGCGACCGGTCCGCTCCAGATCCCTGGGATCGTCCCTTTGGTTGGCGTCCTGCGGCTGGAACAGAACGCGCCGGGGAGGGGTTACTGTCACGTATGCTCTCTCTCCGGCGCTCTAGGTCGTCATGCTCCCTTGCCTCAGCCGGATCGCCTTGATGTTCGTCAGTCCACGGTAAGACATATTGTCTATAAATGGAGAAAGTTCAGCACTGTCGCTACTCTCCCTAGGAGTGGCCGTCCTGCAAAGATGACTGCAAGAGCACAGTGAGGAATGCTGAATGAGGTTGAGAAGAATCCTAGAGTGTCAGCTAAAGACTTACAAAAATCTCTGGAACATGCTAACATCTCTATTGACGAGTCTACGATATGTAAAACCCTAAACAGGAATGGTGTTCATGGGAGGACACCACGGAAGAAGCCACTGCTGTCCAAAAAAACCATTGCTGCACGTCTGAAGTTCGCAAAAGAGCACCTGGATGTTCCAAAGTGCTTCTGGCAACATATTCTGTGAACAGATTAAACTAAAGTTGAGTTGTTTGGAAGGAACACAACACTATGTGTGGAGAAAAAAAGATCCAGCATACCAACATCAAAATCTCATCCCAACTGTAAAGTATGGAGGAGGGAGCATCATGGTTTGGGGATGCCTCAGGGCCTGGAGAACTTGCTATCATCGACGGAAAAATGAATTCCCAAGGTTATCAAGACATTTTGCAGGAGAATGTAAGGCTCTGTCCGCCAATTGAAGCTCAACAGAAGTTGGGCGATGCAACAGGACAACGACCCAAAACAGAGAAGTAAATCAACAACAGAATGGCTTCAACAGAAGAAAATAAGCCTTCTGGAGTGGCCCAGTCAGAGTCCTGACCTCAACCCAATTTAAAATGCTGGCATAACCTCGAGAGAGGTTCACAACAGACATCCTAAGAATATTGCTGAACTGAAAGAGTTTTGTGAAGAGGAATGGTCCAAAATTCCTCCTGATCGTTGTGCAGGTCTGATCCGCAACTACAGAAAACGTTTGGTTTAGTTTATTGCTGCCAAAAGAGGGTGAACCAGTTATTAAATCCAAGGGTTCACATACTTTTTCAACCCTGCACTGTAAAATGTTTACACGTGTGTTCAATAAAGACATGAAAACGTATAATTGTTAGTGTGTTATTAGTTTAAGCAGACTGTGTTTGTCTATTGTTGTGACTTAGATGATGATCAGATCAAATTTGATGACCAATTTATGCAGAAATCCAGGTAATTCCAAAGGGTTCACATACTTTTTCTTGCCACTATAAATGTTTGTACACAAACACCAACAAGGAACCCCAGAATGATTTATCCCCCAAAAGACATTGGTTGCATCCCAAAAGAAACCCCACTCCCTACATAGTGCACTACTTTTGACCAGAGCCCATGTGAAGTACACCGAGGTAAAATGGATGCCATGCCACCAACCTGAAATGTAACAGCTCAACGTGAGACTTTCAACCAAGAGGCATTTGATCTTGAAAATGGGAAAGAATCCAGGCATGTGAAGGGTTCTGATGCTGTTCCATGTGTTCAATGTGTTCCATGTGTCAGGTCTATTGACTCTGCTGTCTGGCTGGCTACGTTAATGGCCATATGATTACCATCCAACATGTCAACACCCCACACAGGGGGGACCCGCTCTGATGCTGACACAGAGCACTCTCTGGCTCTTGACTGACAACCATGGTAATGATTGCTGGATCGTTCCTATTGAGAGGTGACTCTGTTTGCACACCAAGGTGGGGGGTCCTACTCCCACAACGCCATGTGATGAATCAGGGCTGACAGGAAATGTTGTGTAGACGTGAACCAACCTTGAGAATTATCCTTAGGTCTACTCCTACATAACCTGTGGTGGAAATGTAGTGTAGCTGTGAAGGAGTGAAATCATTTTGACATAGGTAAAATGGAGCTAAATTCAAGGATTTTACATAGGAGGGTTCCCAGAATTTATATTTTGTTCATTTCCACTCCTGTTAATAGCAAACTCTACTACTACTACTAACCCTAACCCCTCCTGTTAATAACAAACTCTACTATACTAACCTCTCATGTTAATAACAAACTCTACTACTACTACTAACCACTACTACTCCCCTCCTGTTAATAACAAACTCTACTATACTAACCCCTCCTGTTAATAACAAACTCTACTATACTAACCCCTCCTGTTAATAACAAACTCTACTATACTAACACCTCCTGTTAATAACAAACTCTACTATACTAACCCCTCCTGTTAATAACAAACTCTACTATACTAACCCCTCCTGTTAGTAACAAACTCTACTACTACTAACCCCTCCTGTTAATAACAAACTCTACTATACTAACCCCTCCTGTTAATAACAAACTCTACTACTACTAACCCCTCCTGTTAATAACAAACTCTACTATACTAACCCCTCCTGTTAGTAACAAACTCTACTACTACTAACCCCTCCTGTTAATAACAAACTCTACTATACTAACCCCTCCTGTTAATAACAAACTCTACTATACTAACCCCTCCTGTTAATAACAAACTCTACTACTACTACTAACCCCTCCTGTTAATAACAAACTCTACTATACTAACCCCTCCTGTTAATAACAAACTCTACTATACTAACCCCTCCTGTTAATAACAAACTCTACTACTACTAACCCCTCCTGTTAATAACAAACTCTACTACTACTACTAACCCCTCCTGTTAATAACAAACTCTACTACTACTAACCCCTCCTGTTAATAACAAACTCTACTACTACTAACCCCTCCTGTTAATAACAAACTCTACTACTACTAACCCCTCCTGTTAATAACAAACTCTATTTTTAATATTGAATATTTCATCATTCAAGACAAGATTTCAATATGTTCAATATATTTGATCTTAAGTAATACTATACTGCTGTCATGTCATTATATTTTACATCAGGACAAGTTTTCCATTTAAATGTGTTTTCAGGGAGATCCATTTTTCATAACATCTTATATACATGGATTATGTATGTGAGGATTAAAGCACAGGCTGAATGAATGGTGAAGTGCTGTTCTCTACGAGCAAACATCACATTCCTGATTGATGTTATGAACATGGGTTATGTCAAATATTCAGATGTTAAAGAATACTGTCACTGCTTTAAGTTGATGTTCACCACCATAGAATATAATACTGTCACTGCTTTAAATTGACGTTCACCACCATAGAATATAATACTGTCACTGCTTTAAATTGTCATTCACCACCATAGAATATAATACTGTCGCTGCTTTAAATTGACATTCACCACCATAGAATATAATACTGTCGCTGCTTTAAATTGACATTCACCACCATAGAATATAATACTGTCACTGCTTTAAATTGACATTCACCACCATAGAATATAATACTGTCGCTGCTTTAAATTGACATTCACCACCATAGAATATAATACAGTCACTGCTTTAAATTGCCATTCACCACCATAGAATAAGAGGAATTAGAATGTGTATGTTCACAGCAGTCGGTAAAACTGAGAGGTGCTGCTGGTCTAGACCTTCCACTGAACCGTGTTTGGTAACATGTTTGAAATCAGACGTTGGAGTTGCATCAGGCCAGATTTCACGGAGGAGTCAGTCGTCAGACAGACAGACCTAGATCTCCAGAGGAGACATTTCCATGTCAAAAGGAAGATCGCTGAGATTGAATGTAAAGCAGTTTTCCACCTCTTTTCAAATATGATTTATTTTGGTAGTACCACACAGGAATAGAGATGTCAAATTGCATTTCCCCACATAAGACATCCTGATATTTCACCCTCTCCTCATCTAAAGCTTTATAAAAGCCTGTTAACTGTCAATCCACACATCTCAAGACAACAGGTTAGGTTTCCCAAATGGCACCCTATTCCCTATATAGTGCACTACAATTGCACCCTATTCCCTGTATAGTGCATTACTATGGCACCCTATTCCCTATATAGCGCACTACTGTGGCACCCTATTCCCTATATAGTGCACTACTATGGCACCTTATTCCCTGTATATTGCACTACTGTGGCACTCTATTCCCTATATAACACACTACTGTGGCAGCCTATTCCCTATATAGTGCACTACTATGGCACCCTATTCCCTGTATTCCCTGTATTTCCTGTATGGCACCCTATTCCCTGTATAGTGCATTACTATGGCACCCTATTCCCTATATAACACACTACTGTGGCACCCTATTCCCTATATAGTGCACTACTATGGCACCCTATTCCCTGTATAGTGCATTACAATGGCACCCTATTCCCTATATTGTGCACTACTATGGCACCCTATTCCCTATATAGCGTACTACTTTTGACAAGGGCCCATTTTGCCAAAGCTAAGGTCATAGGAGCATCGTCAAATCTCAGAGTATATCATGTTCAATAAATTGATTGAGATCTATTTTGCTACTTGTAGGCTACTGTCTGTAATTTGTCTCAATATATTTCATGATTTGTAGCCTAGCATCTGCGCAATGATGTGACAAATCTGGGATTTAGTGCATTTGTGTTGGGTAAGCAAAACATTAGAATAAACCACCTCAACATTCACAGCCGTAGGGAGGCTCCCGAGTGGTGCAGTGGTCTAAGACACTGCATCTCAGTGCTAGAGGCATCACTACAGACCCTGGTTCCATTCCAGGCTGTATCACAGCAGTCTAAGGCACTGCATCTCAGTGCATTGAGGTGTCACTACAGACACCCTGGTTCAAATCCAGGCTGTATCACAACCGGCCATGATTAGGAGTCCATTTTACATTTACATTTTTAGTCATTTAGCAGACACTCTTATCCAGAGTGACTTACAGTAGTGAATGCATACATTTCATACATCTTTTTCTCCGTACTGGTCCCCCGTGGGAATCAAACCCACAACCCTGGTGTTGAAAACACCATGCTCTACCAACTGAGCCACACAGGACCATAGGGCAGAAGCGCACAATTGGCCCTGCGTCGTCCGGGTTTGGCCCGGGGTCGGCTGTCATTGTAAATAAGAATTTGTTCTTAACTGACTTGCCTAGTTAAATAAAGGATAAATGAAAAACAATGTATAATGTGGTAATGCTGTAACTACCTAGCAGCTGATCTGTTGTCATTATTGTGAAGTGATTCTAATGTTAAGGTAAGATTTGAGTTGAGAAAACTGTTCTGAGAACAGTACTACCTCTCTATCCTATCAGCATCAACACATGCTCCAACGACGTACTTAGCGACTGTTCCCTCTGCGTGGTGTTTAGGGAAACTCCATGTTACATCTTCAGGCCGTTATAGGAAAGACGAGTTGTTAAAACAATCATGAGCCTAATGTCCAGCGCTGTCGTGAAACAGGGCCCAGGGCCATGGTCAAAAGTAGTGTACTATATAGGGAATAGGGTGCTAATGGGGATGTATCCCAACAGGTATCAGTCATAAGAGCCCTCCTGATGCTCCATGAAATTGTCACACCCTGATGTGTTTCACCTGTCTTTGTGCTTGTCTCCACCCCCCTCCAGGTGTCAGCCATCTTCCCCATTATCCCCTGTGTATTTATACCTGTGTTCTCTGTTTGTCTGTTGCCAGTTTTTTTTTTTCGTGAAACCTACTTGCGTTTGTTCCCCTGCTTCTGCCTGTTGTTGCTCCTGTTTTCTAGTCCTTCCCAGTTTTGACCGTTCTGCCTGCCCTGACCCTGAGACTGCCTGCCGTTCTGGACTCTTTGCACCCTTTCTGGATTACTGACCTCTGCCTGCCTTTGACCTGTCATTTGCCTGCCCCTGTACTAGAAATACACTTTTGTTTCTTCATCTATGGTGTTATCTACCTCCCAGAACCTTTATATTAACCATGTTTATGTTATCTATGGTGTTATCTACCTCCCAGAACCTTTATATTAACCATGTTTATGTTATCTATGGTGTTATCTACCACCCAGAACCTTTATATTAACCATGTTTATGTTATCCATGGTGTTATCTACCTCCCAGAACCTTTATATTAACCATGTTTATGTTATGGTGTTATCTACCACCCAGAACCTTTATATTAACCATGTTTATGTTATCTATGGTGTTATCTACCACCCAGAACCTTTATATTAACCATGTTTATGTTATCTATGGTGTTATCTACCACCCAGAACCTTTATATTAACCATGTTTATGTTATCTATGGTGTTATCTACCTCCCAGAACCTTTATATTAACCATGTTTATGTTATGGTGTTATCTACCACCCAGAACCTTTATATTAACCATGTTTATGTTATCTATGGTGTTATCTACCACCCAGAACCTTTATATTAACCATGTTTATGTTATCTATGGTGTTATCTACCACCCAGAACCTTTATATTAACCATGTTTATGTTATCTATGGTGTTATCTACCACCCAGAACCTTTATATTAACCATGTTTATGTTATCTATGGTGTTATCTACCACCCAGAACCTTTATATTAACCATGTTTATGTTATCTATGGTGTTATCTACCACCCAGAACCTTTATATTAACCATGTTTATGTTATCTATGGTGTTATCTACCACCCAGAACCTTTATATTAACCATGTTTATGTTATCTATGGTGTTATCTACCACCCAGAACCTTTATATTAACCATGTTTATGTTATCTATGGTGTTATCTACCACCCAGAACCTTTATATTAACCATGTTTATGTTATGGTGTTATCTACCACCCAGAACCTTTATATTAACCATGTTTATGTTATCTATGGTGTTATCTACCACCCATAACCTTGGGAAAATACCAAAACACCTTGAAAGTCAAAAGGAAAGCTGAAGCCAGACTCAAGGTGTTTTAACATAAACATTGCCTACAAGGCTGTGGGGGGGGGTAACACTGCTTCCATTCCAGACTGTATCATAGCGGTCTGACTGAACATATTCAGTGATCCTGACTGAACATAAATCCTCTGAGGGTTTTTACTCTTTACTTGACTGTTTTCTAAAGCAGGAACCTTTCTCTGCCACGTCACCTCTCTCTGCCACCTCTTTTCTCTCTGCCACCTCTTTTCTCTCTGCCACCTCTTTTCTCTCTGCCACCTCACCTCTCTCTGCCACCCCACCTCTCTCTGCCACCCCACCTCTCTCTGCCACCCCACCTCTCTCTGCCACCTCACCTCTCTCTGCCACCCCACCTCTCTCTGCCACCCCACCTCTCTCTGCCACCCCACCTCTCTCTGCCACCTCACCTCTCTCTGCCACCCCACCTCTCTCTGCCACCCCACCTCTCTCTGCCACCTCTTTTCTCTCTGCCACCTCTTTTCTCTCTGCCACCCCACCTCTCTCTGCCACCTCACCTCTCTCTGCCACCCCACCTCTCTCTGCCACCCCACCTCTCTCTGCCACCTCTTTTCTCTCTGCCACCTCACCTCTCTCTGCCACCCCACCTCTCTCTGCCACCCCACCTCTCTCTGCCACCCCACCTCTCTCTGCCACCTCACCTCTCTCTGCCACCCCACCTCTCTCTGCCACCCCACCTCTCTCTGCCACCCCACCTCTCTCTGCCACCTCACCTCTCTCTGCCACCCCACCTCTCTCTGCCACCCCACCTCTCTCTGCCACCTCTTTTCTCTCTGCCACCTCTTTTCTCTCTGCCACCCCACCTCTCTCTGCCACCCCACCTCTCTCTGCCACCCCACCTCTCTCTGCCACCCCAACTCTCTCTGCCACTCCCAACTCTCTCTGCCACTCCCACCTCTCTCTGCCACCCCAACTCTCTCTGCCACTCCCACCTGTCTTTGCCTCCCTCCACTCTCTCTGCCACCCCCACCGTCACCTCTCTCTGCCACCCCCACCGTCACCTCTCTCTGCCTCCCCCACACCACCTCGATCTATAAAAAACCGCATTGGCTCCTGTGTGATGTATAGTGACCTTTCTATTCACTGTGTGAACACACATTGGACTCTGTCACACACACACACACACACATACACATACACATACACATACACACACACACACGCGTCTGTCTAGGGGACCTGACTCACAGACCCACAGTAACTCTCCTTGATGGCACTTGACTTCTCTCCATCTCAGCTTCCATAGCAATAAAAACGGAGCCAGACAGTATTTCAGATCACATAGGGCTGTTCAGGTTCACAGGTAAAGGTAGGGGTTGTCTCTACTTTTAACCAGGGCACATACAGCCCTTTGGAATAGGGGGAATATGGTGTCATATGAGACAGGCTAGCTAGGTCCTGCCTGTTTATTGGATCTGTCATTGAATAGAGAGTCTAGTTACTATAGCTGTAGAGACTGTAGGAGCTGGTCTCAGCAGTAAACCAACGGCTTGTAATGTGAATAGAGAGTCTAGTTACTATAGCTGTAGAGACTGTAGGAGCTGGTCTCAGCAGTAAACCAACAGCTTGTTATGTGAATAGAGAGTCTAGTTACAATAGCTGTAGAGACTGTAGGAGCTGGTCTCAGCAGTAAACCAACAGCTTGTTATGTGAATAGAGAGTCTAGTTACTATAGCTGTAGAGACTGTAGGAGCTGGTCTCAGCAGTAAACCTATAGCTTGTTATGTGAATAGAGTCTAGTTACTATAGCTGTAGAGACTGTAGGAGCTGGTCTCAGCAGTAAACCAACAGCTTGTTATGTGAATAGAGAGTCTAGTTACTATAGCTGTAGAGACTGTAGGAGCTGGTCTCAGCACTAAACCAACAGCTTGTTATGTGAATAGAGAGTCTAGTTACTATAGCTGTAGAGACTGTAGGAGCTGGTCTCAGCAGTAAACCAACAGCTTGTTATGTGAATAGAGAGTCTAGTTACTATAGCTGTAGAGACTGTAGGAGCTGGTCTCAGCAGTAAACCTATAGCTTGTTATGTGAATAGAGTCTAGTTACTATAGCTGTAGAGACTGTAGGAGCTGGTCTCAGCAGTAAACCAACAGCTTGTTATGTGAATAGAGAGTCTAGTTACTATAGCTGTAGAGACTGTAGGAGGTGGTCTCAGCACTAAACCAACAGCTTGTTATGTGAATAGAGAGTCTAGTTACTATAGCTGTAGAGACTGTAGGAGCTGGTCTCAGCACTAAACCAACAGCTTGTTATGTGAATAGAGAGTAGGAGCTGGTCTCAGCAGTAAACCAACAGCTTGTTATGTGAATAGAGAGTCTAGTTACTATAGCTGTAGAGACTGTAGGAGCTGGTCTCAGCAGTAAACCAACAGCTTGTTATGTGAATAGAGAGTAGGAGCTGGTCTCACTGTCAGCGTCAACCTGTTTGTCTTTGATTGTATAATAATGTATAGTCATACTCATGCCGTGCCCTTAAGCTGCAGCGGCATTGAGACACCTTCGGTTGTATTCTTATCATTCTGAGATAATGTATCCAGTCCTTTGGGATTCCATGTATAGCATCTGAGTCGAGACGTTGATCTCGGATCAGTTTTGCCTTTTAGATCATAATGAATGAGAGTATTATGGAAAAGGAGGGCCTGATCCTAGATCATCACTTCTACTACTCCTACTACTAGGAACTAGTAATCAAATCAAATCAAATCAAATTTATTTATATAGCCCTTCGTACATCAGCTGAAATCTCAAAGTGCTGTACAGAAACCCAGCCTAAAACCCCAAACAGCAAGCAATGCATGTGAAAGAAGCACGGTGGCTGGGAAAAACTCCCTAGGAAAAACTCCTGAGAAAGGCCAAAAACCTAGGAAGAAACCTAGAGAGGAACCAGGCTATGAGGGGTGGCCAGTCCTCTTCTGGCTGTGCCGGGTGGATATTATAACAGAACATAGTCAAGATGTTAAAATGTTCGTAAATGACCAGCATGGTCAAATAATAATAATCATAGTAATTGTCGAGGGTGCAACAAGCACGTCCGGTGAACAGGTCAGGGTTCCGTAGCCGCAGGCAGAACAGTTGAAACTGGAGCAGCAGCATGGCCAGGTGGACTGGGGACAGCAAGGAGTCATCATGCCAGGTAGTCCTAGGGCTCAGGTCCTCCGAGAGAAAGAAAGAAAGAAAGAAAGAGAGAATTAGAGAGAGCATATTTACATTCACACAGGACACCGGATAAGACAAGAGAATACTCCAGATGTAACAGACTGACCCTAGCCCCCCGACACATAAACTACTGCAGCATAAATACTGGAGGCTGAGACAGGAGGGATCAGAAGACACTGTGGCCCCATCCGATGATACCCCCGGACAGGGCCAAACAGGCAGGATATAACCCCACCCACTTTGCCAAAGCACAGCCCCCCACACCACTAGAGGGATATCTACAACCACCAACTTACCGTCCGAAGACAAGGCCGAGTATAGCCCACAAAGATGTCCGCCACGGCACAACCCAAGGGGGGGGCGCCAACCCAGACAGGAAGACCACGTCAGTGGCTCAACCTACTCAAGTGACGCACCCCTCCCATGGACGGCATGGAAGAACACCAGTAAGTCAGTGACTCAGCCCCTGTAAAAGGGTTAGAGGCAGAGAATCCCAGTGGGAAGAGGGGAACCGACAAGGCAGAGACAGCAAGGGCGGTTCGTTGCTCCAGCCTTTCCGTTCACCTTCACACTCCTGGGCCAGACTATACTTAATCATAGGACCTACTGAAGAGATAAGTCTTCAGTAAAGACTTAAAGGTTGAGACTGAGTCTGCGTCTCTCACATGGGTAGGCAGACCATTCCATAAAAATGGAGCTCTATAGGAGAAAGCCCTACCTCCAGCCGTTTGCTTAGAAATTCTAGGGACAATTAGGAGGCCTGCGTCTTGTGACCGTAGCGTACGTGTAGGTATGTACGGCAGGACCAAATCGGAAAGATAGGTAGGAGCAAGCCCATGTAATGCTTTGTAGGTTAGCAGTAAAACCTTGAAATCAGCCCTTGCCTTAACAGGAAGCCAGTGTAGGGAAGCTAGCACTGGAGTAATATGATCAAATTTTTTGGTTCTAGTCAGGATTCTAGCAGCCGTATTTAGCACTAACTGAAGTTTGTTTAGTGCTTTATCCGGGTAGCCGGAAAGTAGAGCATTGCAGTAGTCGAGCCTAGAAGTAACAAAAGCATGGATTAATTTTTCTGCGTCATTTTTGGACAGAAAGTTTCTGATTTTTGCAATGTTACGTAGATGGAAAAAAGCTGTCCTTGAAGCAGTCTTGATATGTTTCAAGGACAGCTTTTTTCCATCTAGTACTTCATACATACAGGCCCAGGACATCATGCATCTGAAGACGTGGATTTAAAGTTTCACTTTAGGTGTGTTACCTTGTATAATGTTCATTTTAAAGGAGGTGGTTAATTTGTATTATTTTTTAACAAATCTCTATTTTTGTTGTCATTCTGAACTTTATCCGCAATGTTATATTCCATTTTGTTGGACTCAAGCGATATATTTCTGTGTGCGAGCATGAATAAATACAAATACACTTCCTTGACAACAGCTCTGCAGAGGCCATATCACCATAAATGCTGTACGCCCAATGCAGACGTCGGATTGACCACTCAGCGCCTTTTAAGAAGAAAAAACGAGATTCCTGAAGAGACCACGGGAACCAAACGGAAGCAATCAGGATGAAACGGGGAGAGATCTACCTAAATGTGTCCAATAAAAACTCTTGTTTTTCGTAGCAAAACATTTTTACTTCCGTGTGCGCTAATGAATACACCCGATGTTGAGGCCACTGCTCCGTGTTGTGGTTGGGGAGCATTCACACCTCCATATATCTCTCCTGACATTCAATCTATAAAGATAAATCATTTTAAGAGCTGCTGCTTTCCCAGCCCAGGGGAACCTGTATTGTTTCAAACTCTGATCATGTATTATAGCCAAAGTAAGTCTGGTGGGTAGAAAACAAATTTCCAGGAAACTTTCTTATGTAGGTCTACAACAATGTCTGTTATAGATATGCCAGACCTTGTCTGCATCCCAAATCAAAGCCTATTCCCTATATT
The DNA here is from genome assembly GCF_901001165.1 of Salmo trutta. Taxonomy (NCBI): domain Eukaryota; kingdom Metazoa; phylum Chordata; class Actinopteri; order Salmoniformes; family Salmonidae; genus Salmo; species Salmo trutta. The sequence continues at coordinate 866,656 of NW_021823350.1, read as the reverse complement.
TTACATTTCAGTCATTTAGCAGACACTCTTATCCAGCGCAACTTACAGTAGTGAATACATACATTTCATACATGTTTTTCTTCCATACTGGTCCCCCGTGGGGATTGAACCCACCACCCTGGCATTGCAAACACCATGCTCTACCAACTGAGCCACACGGGACCCTAATGGCCCTGGTTAAAAGTAGTGCACTACATAGGGAATAGGCTGCCATTTGATACACATCCTTGTTAGATCCTGAAGTCTCAGAAAGTGCTGAGTAATACTTCATGTTGTCGGAGAAGAGGAACAGAATATAAATGGCAGTAGGTCCATCAGGGCTTCATTTGACCAAAACATGTCTAATATTGGAAGAATGAGCACTGAAGCTGTAGACTACTGTGTTCTTACAAAAAACACTCTAAATAACAGCAGGCTATGTTCTTAACTCTTCCGCTTTTCCAGAGTAGTTTGTTTTTCAAAATAACAAGACCTGCTTCCAATGGGTAACAGGAAGGTTACCCAAAGGCTGCCTCTTTTATATCCCTGCTAGTCATTATATGGCATGTCACTACACCTGACTGAACATACGTCCCAAATGGCACCCTATTTCCTTTATAGTGCACTACTTTAGACTAGGGTCCTATGGGTCCTATGGGTCCTATTGTCCTGTTGGTCATATGGGTCCTATTGTCCTATGGGTCCTATGGGTCCTTTTGTCCTATGGGTCCTATTTTCCTATGGGTCCTATGGGTCCTATTGTCCTATGGGTCCTATTGTCCTATGGGTCCTATTGTCCTATGGGTCCTATGGGTCTTATTTGTCCTATGGATCCTATTGGTCCTATTGTCCTATGGGTGCTATGGGTCCTATTGGTCCTATGGTCCTTTGGGTCCTATTGGTCCTATTGTCCTATGGGTCATATGGGTCCTATGGGTCCTATTGTCCTATGGGTCCTATTGTCCTATTGGTCCTATGGGTCCTATGGGTCCTATTGGTCCTTTTGTCCTATGGGTCCTATGGGTCCTATTGTCCTATGGGTCCTATTGTCCTATGGGTCCTATGGGTCCTATTGGTCCTATTGTCCTATGGGTCCTATTGGTCCTTTTGTCCTATGGTGTCACAACTTCCGCCGAAGTTGGTCCCTCTCCTTGTTCGGGTGACGCTCGGCGGTCGACGTCACCGGCCTTCTAGCCATCGCCAATCCACTTTTCATTTTCCATTTGTTTTGTCTTTGTTTTACACACCGGGTTTCAATTCCCCAATTACTTGTTCATTATTTAACCCTCTGTTCCTCCATGTTTGTTTGTGAGTAATTGTTTGTATGTAATACAGTCCGTTATGTGGGCGAGCTTTATTGTATAGTATTTGTCTATTTTGAGTAAATTAAGTTTATTTACTCATATCAGCTGTCCTGCGCCTGACTCTTCACAAGCTACACACAGACCACATGACATATGGGTCCTATGGGTCCTATGGGTCCTATGGGCTCTGGTCAAAAGTAGTGCCATTTAAAGGGAATAGGGTGCCATTTGGAACTTAACATGAGTGAGTGATAATTAAACAATACACCGGACAGCTGTAATGATCAGAGTGATAATTAAACTATACACCGGACAGCTGGAATGATCAGAGTGAGTGATAATTAAACTATACACCGGACAGCTGTAATGATCAGAGTGAGTGATAATTAAACTATACACCGGACAGCTGTAATGATCAGAGTGAGTGATAATTAAACTATACACCGGACAGCTGTAATGATCAGAGTGAGTGATAATTAAACTATACACCGGACAGCTGTAATGATCAGAGTGAGTGATAATTAAACTATACACCGGACAGCTGTAATGATCAGAGTGATAATTAAACTATACATCGGACAGCTGGAATGATCAGAGTGAGTGATAATTAAACTATACATCGGACAGCTGGAATGATCAGAGTGAGTGATAATTAAACTATACATCGGACAGCTGGAATGATCAGAGTGAGTGATAATTAAACTATACACCGGACAGCTGTAATGATCAGAGTGATAATTAAACTATACATCGGACAGCTGTAATGATCAGAGTGAGTGATAATTAAACTATACACCGGACAGCTGTAATGATCAGAGTGATAATTAAACTATACATCGGACAGCTGTAATGATCAGAGTGAGTGATAATTAAACTATACATCGGACAGCTGGAATGATCAGAGTGAGTGATAATTAAACTATACATCGGACAGCTGGAATGATCAGAGTGAGTGATAATTAAACTATACATCGGACAGCTGGAATGATCAGAGTAAGTGATAATTAAACTATACACCGGACAGCTGGAATGATCAGAGTGAGTGATATTACACTATACATCGGACAGCTGTAATGATCAGAGTGAGTGATAATTAAACTATACATCGGACAGCTGGAATGATCAGAGTGAGTGATAATTAAACTATACACCGGACAGCTGGAATGATCAGAGTGAGTGATAATTAAACTATACACCGGACAGCTGTATTGATGTGTGTGTGTGTGTGTGTGTGTGTGTGTGTGTGTGTGTGTGTGTGTGTGTGTGTGTGTGTGTGTGTGTGTGTGTGTGTGTGTGCATGTATTTATATGTCCAGTGAGGAAAACATCCCATTATTGCCATCATAATTATACGAAAAGGGTACTTTACTTTTGGCAAGCCTGGATCTTTTAGGAAGGTTTTTTATGCAGGAGTGTTGTGTTGTGTTTAAACATTGGGAATCCAGGTGATGTTGTGTTTAAACAGTGGGACTCCAGGTGATGTTGTGTTTAAACAGTGAGACTCCAGGTGATGTTGTGTTTAAACAGTGGGACTCCAGGTGATGTTGTGTTTAAACAGTGAGACTCCAGGTGATGTTGTGTTGTGTTTAAACAGTGAGACTCCAGGTGATGTTGTGTTTAAACAGTGGGACTCCAGGTGATGTTGTGTTTAAACAGTGAGACTCCAGGTGATGTTGTGTTTAAACAGTGGGACTCCAGGTGTTGTTGTGTTTAAACAGTGGGACTCCAGGTGATGTTGTGTTTAAACAGTGGGACTCCAGGTGATGTTGTGTTGTGTTTAAACAGTGAGACTCCAGGTGATGTTGTGTTTAAACAGTGAGACTCCAGGTGATGTTGTGTTTAAACAGTGGGACTCCAGGTGATGTTGTGTTTAAACAGTGGGACTCCAGGTGATGTTGTGTTTAAACAGTGAGACTCCAGGTAATGTTGTGTTTAAACAGTGGGACTCCAGGTAATGTTGTGTTTAAACAGTGGGACTCCAGGTAATGTTGTGTTTAAACAGTGGGACTCCAGGTGATGTTGTGTTTAAACAGTGGGACTCCAGGTGATGTTGTGTTTAAACAGTGGGACTCCAGGTGATGTTGTGTTGTGTTTAAACAGTGAGACTCCAGGTGATGTTGTGTTTAAACAGTGGGACTCCAGGTGATGTTGTGTTTAAACAGTGAGACTCCAGGTAATGTTGTGTTTAAACAGTGAGACTCCAGGTAATGTTGTGTTTAAACAGTGGGACTCCAGGTAATGTTGTGTTTAAACAGTGGGACTCCAGGTGATGTTGTGTTTAAACAGTGGGACTCCAGGTGATGTTGTGTTTAAACAGTGGGGCTCCAGGTGATGTTGTGTTGTGTTTAAACAGTGAGACTCCAGGTGATGTTGTGTTTAAACAGTGGGACTCCAGGTGATGTTGTGTTTAAACAGTGGGGCATACAATGCCTCCTGCATGTTCTTGGGTTAGCTCTCTTTGGATCGCCCATCGGCGCATAGCTTGCAGGAGGCGTGTTCTTGGATTAGCTCTCGTTGGGTCACCCATCGGCGCGTAGCTTGCTGGAGTCGTGTTCTTGGGTTAGCTCTCGTTGGATCACCCATCGGAGAAAGTGTCATGTGTTATGTTGTACTCTGTTAAGTATGTACACCGCCAGTTCTGCAGTCTGAATGAGTCTGACGTAAGTCCATTAGCAGTCACTATAGTGCCATTGTTAAGACAGTAACCATTTTGTTACAATATCATTTGGCAAATTTTTTCATATATTAGATTAATTTTAATTTAAACATATTTCTAACAAATACATTAAAATACATTTCACAAAACATTTCCAAATATATTGATAAATACATGTGTAAATATGTTGTAAAATACATTCTTTAAAGGATTTCCGAATTTATTTTGAATTACATGAAATACATTTTCTGATGCGTTTAACATGTGATATACACTCAGTGTACAAAACATTAGGAATACCTTCCTAATATTGAGTTGCACTTCCCCCCTTTTGCCCTCAGAACAGCCTCAATTCGTCGGGCATGGACTCTACAAGGTGTCGAAAGCGTTCCACGGCCCATGTTGACTCCGATGCTTCCCACTGTTGTTTCGAGTTGGCTGGATGTCCTGTGGGTGGTGGACCATTCTTGATAAACATGGGAAACTGTTGAGTGTGAAAAACCCAGCAGCCCCACAGTTCTCGATACACTCAAACCGGTGCGCCCGGCACCTAGTACTATACCCCGTTCATTTAAAATAACTTTATTTGGCCATTTTTATATCGTTCACAAATGCATCATTCATGCATTTTTTCCCCCATATAGGTTGGCATTAATGAAGAGAGAAGCTACAACAAAGCACATAGAGGATCACTCGGTCAGGCCCAGGAGGAGTTCTAAGGCTTTTAAGTCTAACAAGCAAATTGAAAAAAAATTATAAAAAATGCATTGAGAAAACAAGCTTCCACTAGCAAGAACTTAGTCACACAGCCAACCATAATTAAGTTTTCATTGTTCATTTGTCACAAGAAATGGTGCAAACAAACAAGCAACTACATCTTATGCTTTGAGGTTTAATATGAATAAATGTAACTGCATTCAGCTTTACTGGCGACTATGTGTTGTGTTTACCCATTCAGCAGAACACTGGCGAGGAGAGGACGCCACCTCTTCATAATGAGCAGAGAAAGAGCTGAGGATCCTCATCATTTCTGACTAAACACTGCACTCTGCTGGCTGGATCTAGGTGTCTACAGTCTGCTCCAAAACAAGATTGTAAATTGTCCAGTCAGTGGTATGAGTAGCTTTGTTATTGTTGTAGTATTGACAAAGATTATTTATTATATTGACAAGATAGCCGACTTCCTGTAACTGCCATAGTTGTGATTTATCTCACACAATTGCATGGAGTAAATCACTTGTATGCTTAGGTCAATTTTTTTTATGATGATGATTTACTTAAAGTTTCAACTAGTTTCACTAGATCTAGAACCAGTTTTACACAAGCACATCAGGAACATAGAGGTTTACAGGATAATACATCAATACATCTTTTAAAAAAATGGATTACTTTTCAGTCCCTGAGCAATAGTAATGGCGTCGTTTTGTAGACATTAACTCCACCATGGTTCGTTTGGTAAATCCTATGGGTAAATGGAGTTTTGTTGGGTTTTCGGATAAACACCCACAATAAGCAGTGTGGTAAACACAGGTTTAGGAGATCTCATACGTTCTGTTCTGTGAGATAATCCTCATCAGTTAACGTCACTTTTTGTGAATTTTTAAGCATTTGTGTAATTTAAAAAAATTCATAAATGTCATGTTAACTGACTGACATTATCTCATAGAATAATACATATAAAATATCCTAAGCCTGTGTTAACCTCAGACCTTGTTTTCGCTGTTTATTCTAAAAAACGATTCTTTCCCGGTGAATTGTCCCATAGGACTACACACTGGCGATTTCTATTCCCTGGTATAAAAATGGTTGTAAAACACCAGCCAATAGCCTAGGATTATGCTCTGTATATCTCTTAGATGTCGATGCCTATGACAATGTCTCTGACATATATTGTGTCGAATGTCTTTATCTAAGTATGAAACAAAAACAAAAAAAATGATGTTTTGCAAAAACATTGAATGGTCATTATGGGGGAAAAACACACAGATAACAGTCCACTTTCCCACGCCTGTATCTGTCAGCTCGCCAAGGCCCTGCGAAGCTGCGCATAAACGGTGCACTTCTGAGGCGGTCGAGGGACTGAAATAGACTTCTGAAGCGTCTAGATGACGTCACCGTGTCATGTCGACTGTCAATGTGCGCCATTTTGGATTGAAAAAAAAAATAAAAAATCACGGGCATTTCTGTAAGCCCATATTCACGAGTCTAAATAACTGTTTCCTTGTAATAACCTGTACTGAAATACAATCCTTACAACTCAAATCACTATCGGAAGAGCCCCTAAAGAAGCCAGTTCTGTTGCAGAAAGTGGCAATGGCAGGTAAGGTTGACAACTTTGTAGGCGGGGGCCCTACACTGTTCTCACGCATCAGCGCGGCCTAAAAGCATTGCAAGTTTCTTGGCTAGCAAGCGACCGATAAGCTCTGAGAATGTGTGCCAAATTACACTCCATAGTTAGCTAGTTGCTATGTTGAAGTACACATTTAAAGGTGGGAATCATTTCTCTCTGTTTCTATAACATCTGCTAATATTTTCTGGCTATTTATTCACCTTATTCAATTTGTGATGTTTTGTAGGTGTCGGAGGAGGGAACGATTTCCAATGGTGCTTCTCTCAAGTGAAGGGAGCCATAGACGAAGATGTGGCTGAAGGTAAACTCGTTTCCATTTCAACAGATAGATGAACATTTTGAATGTTATTCATTGACCTAATCACGGGTGTTTTGTGCAAGCTAACGTTAGCAAGCTAGCAACGTCGCTAATACAGATGGTTGCTAGTTAACTCTCAAGCTAGCCTAGTGCCTAAGTTGGCAGCATTCAAACCTTGTTAACTCGCTAGCTAGATAACTAGCAAGGCTAGCCAGTTATAGCTATGGCTATTTAGGGGAGCTGTCTAGTTAGCTGCAAGTGCTATTGTTTTGGCTAGCTAGGTGTAGGTGGTTGACCTATGTAGTTATTGCAAGCATATGGTTAGTTAAGTTGTTATCTCTTCACCAGGCAGAACAAGGTCAGATATTTGCTAACTACATCTGTCACTAAACATAGGCTTTAACTATATAGTTATAGACCTATAGCTGTGAAAACGCTGCAAGATCTTGTAACACTGTCAGTGTTGGTGTGAAAGAGAATCATGGATACATTGCCCTGCACACCCCTGTTATCTAAGACGGCATCGATTAGGATGTAGCTACACATTGATCTGGCCTGTAAGGCCTGCTATTGGCTGGCAGTGTGAAGGCTGACAGATTTGGTGATGCTGGTCCCTCTGGTTTAAAATAAGGGTGTCTCAGACATATAGAGGTGCCTTCCTAACTGTATAGTACGATCCACAGGTTCCCACACAGTACAGTGTGTAACTAGCTAATCACCTTGGTCTCTCAAAGTGGAAAGATGTATGTTTATATCTGTACAGGACTAACTTTGCTGCACTACTGTGATACTGATTCTGAAGCTATTCGGTTGTGTCGTTTGGGACTAGGACTACTTGTCGTACTGACATTATATTTTGCACCACAATTAATCATCTGTTTTTGAAGAAAGGGATTGGTCTGTGTATCTGTTGTGGACTGGCAGGTGGCACACTGTGCTGGGGCATCCCAGGAGAAAGGGCAGGAGGGATACTGCTGTGCTGCTGTCAGCTGGTCGTTTCCGGCTCCTCTCCTCCTCACTGCTGCTTTGTTATAAATAATCCAGTGGCCTAGCTGTGAGATGTGGCGCTAAAAGAGACACAGAGAGAGAGAGAGCCCCCAGCATCACAGGGAGAGAGGGCCCCCTAGCATCACGGGGAGAGAGGGCCCCCTAGCATCACGGGGAGAGAGGGCCTCCTAGCATCACGGGGAGAGAGGGCGCCCTAGCATCACGGGGAGAGAGGGCCCCCGGCATCACGGGGAGAGAGGGCCCCCGGCATCACGGGGAGAGAGGGCCCCCGGCATCACGGGGAGAGAGGGCCCCCGGCATCACGGGGAGAGAGGGCCCCCGGCATCACGGGGAGAGAGGGCCCCCGGCATCACGGGGAGAGAGGGCCCCCAGCATCACGGGGAGAGAGGGCCCCCTAGCATCACGGGGAGAGAGGGCCCCCTAGCATCACGGGGAGAGAGGGCCCCCTAGCATCACGGGGAGAGAGGGCCCCCTAGCATCACGGGAAGGAGAGAGAGACCCCCCCCCCCCAGCATGACGGGGAGAGAGAGACCCCCCCCCAGCATGACGGGGGAGAGAGAGAGAGAGCGCGCCCCCAGCATGACGGGGAGAGAGAGAGGGAGAGAGAGAGAGAGCGCCCCCAGCATGACGGGGGAGAGAGAGAGAGAGCGCGCCCCCAGCATGACGGGGAGAGAGAGAGAGGGAGAGAGAGAGCGCCCCCAGCATGACGGGGGAGAGAGAGCGCGCCCCCAGCATGACGGGGAGAGAGAGAGCGCGCCCCCAGCATGACGGGGGAGAGAGAGCGCACCCCCAGCATGACGGGGGAGAGAGAGCGCGCCCCCAGCATGACGGGGGGAGAGTGAGAGAGCGTGCCCCCAGCATGACGGGGGGAGAGTGAGAGAGCGTGCCCCCAGCATGACGGGGAGAGAGAGAGAGCGCGCCCCAGCATGACGGGGGGAGAGTGAGAGAGCGCGCCCCCAGCATGACGGGGGGAGAGTGAGAGAGCGCCCCCAGCATGCCGGGGGGAGAGTGAGAGAGCGCCCCCAGCATGACGGGGGGAGAGTGAGAGAGCGCCCCCAGCATGACGGGGGGAGAGTGAGAGAGCGCCCCCAGCATGACGGGGGGAGAGTGAGAGAGCGCCCCCAGCATGACGGGGGGAGAGTGAGAGAGCGCCCCCAGCATGACGGGGGGAGAGTGAGAGAGCGCGCCCCCAGCATGACGGGGGGAGAGTGAGAGAGCGCGCCCCCAGCATGACGGGGGGAGAGAGAGAGCGCGCCCCCAGCATGACGGGGGAGAGAGAGTGCGCCCCCAGCATGACAGGGGAGAGAGAGCGCGCCCCCAGCATGACAGGGGGGGAGAGAGAGCGCGCCCCCAGCATGACAGGGGAGAGAGAGCGCGCCCCCAGCATGACGGGGGGAGAGTGAGAGAGTGCGCCCCCAGCATGACGGGGGGGAGAGAGAGAGAGCGCCCCCAGCATGACGGGGAGAGAGAGAGAGAGCGCCCCCAGCATGACGGGGAGAAAGAGAGAGAGCGCCCCCAGCATGACGGGGGAGAGAGAGAGAGCGCGCCCACAGCATGACAGGGGGAGAGAGAGAGCGCGCCCCCAGCATGACGGAGAGAGAGAGAGAGCGCCCCCAGCATGACGGGGAGAGAGAGAGAGCGCGCCCCCAGCATGACGGGGGAGAGAGAGAGAGAGAGAGCGCGCCCCCAGCATGACAGAGAGAGAGAGAGAGAGAGAGAGAGCGCGCCCCCAGCATGACAGAGAGAGAGAGAGCGCGCCCCCAGCATGACAGAGAGAGAGAGAGAGCGCGCCCCCAGCATGACAGAGAGAGAGAGAGCGCGCCCCCAGCAGCACAGAGGGGCCATCTGAATCTTTCCTGCCCAGTCATCCATACTGCAGCCTCTCTCTATTCTTCATGAACAAGCCATACATGTGCATGAAGACTGAAACAGAGAGAGACTACCTCAACTTGTTCAATAAAGAAACCCTCATTTTCATTCTCGGCAAAAGCTTTCGCTACGTTATGTCCTAATGAATACGACCCTTGGCTCTGCATCTTCATACAGTCTCAACCGGCACAGAGAATAAATAGATTTCCCTTGCTGCAGTCTTGTTGTACAGGCCGTGCTTAGATCTTCCATGGCTGAGTGCACTTCCCTGACGTCAGCTGCATCCTTTAACCAAGGTATAGAGTCCTAGTACCTCTTTATAATATGCTACAGGGGCGCTGCACTGCGCCTGACCCATTGGCTTCCAGCCAAACGGGGTGGGGGGTGGTTGTGTGTCTAAGGTGGTTGGGTTGTGAGCATAGAGACATATTCATTATCTGTAAGTTAATTTACAACAAAGTGCATCTTATCAAAGACTCCAGTCACCCAAGTCATAGACTGTTCTCTCTGCTACCGCACGGCAAGTGGTACCGGAGCGCCAAGTCTAGGACCAAAAGGCTCCTTAACAGCTTCTACCCCCAATCCATAAGACTGCTGAACAATTAATCAAATGGCCACCCAGACTATTTACATTGGACCCCCTCCACCCCCATTTGTTTTGTACACTGCTGCTACTCGCTGTTTATTATCTTTGCATAGTCACATTACCCCGACCTAGATGTACAAATTACCTCAATTAACCTGTAACCCTACACATTTTCTCTGTACCGGTACCCCCTGTATATATTGTTACTTTTTATTTGTATTTTACTATTTTTACTTTAGTTTATTTGGTAAATATTTTCTTAACTCTTTCTTGAACTGCACTGTTAGTTAAGGGCTTGTAAGTAAGCATTTCACGGTAATGTCTACACCTGTTGTATTCGGTGCACGCAAACCCGTAAGACGTGATGTCATGCGAACCCGAAAGACGTGATGTCACGCGAACCCGTAAGCCGTGATGTCACGCGAAGCCGTGATGTCACGCGAAGCCGTAATGTCACGCGAAGCCGTGATGTCACGCGAAGCCGCAAGACGTGATGTCACGCGAAGCCGCAAGACGTGATGTCACGCGAAGCCGTAAGACGTGATGTGATCATAATGGCTATCTAGACAGACATGACTGGAATAGACACTACTGTGTTCACTCACAGGATTTTATCCAATCAAGTAGGTTTTCAAATCAAATGTTATTTGTCCTCATGCTTGGTAAGCAACCGGTGTACAGTCGTGGCCAAAAGTTTTGAGAATGACACAAATATTAATTTCCACAAAGTTTGCTGCTTTAGTGTCTTTTAGATATTTTTGTCAGATGTTACTATGGAATACTGAAGTATAATTACAAGCATTTCATAAGTGTCAAAGGCTTTTATTGACAATTACATGAAGTTGATGCAAAGAGTCAATATTTGCAGTGTTGACCCTTCTTTTTCAAGACCTCCGCAATCCGCCCTGGCATGTCAATTAACTTCTGGGCCACGTCCTGATTGATGGCAGCCCATTCTTGCATAATCAATGCTTGGAGTTTGTCAGAATTTGTGGCTTTTTGTTTGTCTACCCGCCTCTTGAGGATTGACTACAAGTTCTCAATGGGATTAAGGTCTGGGGAGTTTCCTGGCCATGGACCCAAAATATTGATGTTTTGTTCCCTGAGCCACTTAGTTATCACTTTTGCCTTATGGCAAGGTGCTCCATCATGCTGGAAAAGGCATTGTTCATCACCAAACTGTTCCTGGATGGTTGGGAGAAGTTGCTCTCAGAGGATGTGTTGGTACCACACACACACAACATTGTGAGTGAGCCCACTCCCTTTGCTTAGAAGCAACCCCACACATGAATGGTCTCAGGATGCTTTACTGTTGGCATGACACAGGACTGATGATAGCGCTCTCCTTGTCTTCTCCGGACAAGCTTTTTTCCGGATGCCCCAAACAATCAGAAAGGAGATTCATCAGAGAAAATGACTTTACCCCAGTCCTCAGCAGTCCAATCCCTGTACCTTTTTGCAGAATATTAGTCTGTCCCTGATGTTTTTCCTGGAGAGAAGTGGCTTCTTTGCTGCCCTTCTTGACACCAGGCCATCCTCCAAAAGTCTTCGCCTCACTGTGCATGCAGATGCACTCACACCTGCCTGCTGCCATTCCTGAGCAAGCTCTGTACTGGTGGTGCCCCGATCCCACAGCTGAATAAACTTTAGGAAACGGTCCTGGCGCTTGCTGGACTTTCTTGGGCGCCCTGAAGCCTTCTTCACAACAATTGAACCGCTCTCCTTTAGGTGCAATCTTACTGGCAGCAATATCCTTGCCTGTGAAGCCCTTTTTGTGCAGAGCAATGATGACGGCATGTGTTTCCTTGCAGGTAACCATGGTTAACAGAGGAAGAACAATGATTCCAAGCACCACCCTCCTTTTGAAGCTTCCAGTCTGTTATTCGAACTCAATCAGCATGACAGAGTGATCTCCAGCCTTGTCCTCATCAACACTCACACCTGTGTTAATGAGAGAATCACTGACATGATGTCAGCTGGTCCTTTTGTGGCAGGGCTGAAATGCAGTGGAAATATTTTTGGCGGATTCAGTTCATTTGCATGGCAAAGAGGGACTTTGCAATTAATTGCAATTCATCTGATCACTCTTCATAACATTCTGGAGTATATGCAAATTGGTATCATACAAACTGAGGCAGCAGACTGTGAAAATTAATATTTGTGTCATTCTCAAAACTTTTGGCCACGACTGTAGACTAACGGTGAAATGCTTATTGACAGACCCTTCCCAACAACACAAGGAGAAAGATAAACAAATAATAGAAGGATAAAAACATGAGAAATCAATACAAGCTGAGTAGTGATAATTTGGCTGTATACACAGAGTACCAGTACCAAGTCAATGTGCAGGGGTAGAGGTAATAACATGGCTGTATACACAGGGTACCAGTACCAAGTCAATGTGCAGGTGTAGAGGTAATAACATGGCTATATACACAGGGTACCAGTACCAAGTCAATGTGCAGGGGTAATAACATGGCTATAAACACAGGGTACCAGTACCAAGTCAATGTGCAGGGGTAGAGGTAATAACATGGCTGTATACACAGAGTACCAGTACCAAGTCAATGTGCAGGGGTAGAGGTAATAACATGGCTATAAACACAAGTCAATGTGCAGGGGTAGAGGTAATAACATGGCTGTATACACAGAGTACCAGTACCAAGTCAATGTGCAGGTGTAGAGGTAATAACATGGCTATATACACAGGGTACCAGTACCAAGTCAATGTGCAGGGGTAATAACATGGCTATAAACACAGGGTACCAGTACCAAGTCAATGTGCAGGGGTAGAGGTAATAACATGGCTATATACACAGGGTACCAGTACCAAGTCAATGTGCAGGGGTAATAACATGGCTATAAACACAGGGTACCAGTACCAAGTCAATGTGCAGGGGTAGAGGTAATAACATGGCTGTATACACAGGGTACCAGTACCAAGTCAATGTGCAGGGGTAATAACATGGCTATATACACAGAGTACCAGTACCAAGTCAATGTGCAGGGGTAGAGGTAATAACATGGCTATATACACAGGGTACCAGTACCAAGTCAATGTGCAGGGGTAGAGGTAATAACATGGCTATATACACAGGGTACCAGTACCAAGTCAATGTGCAGGGGTAATAACATGGCTATAAACACAGGGTACCAGTACCAAGTCAATGTGCAGGGGTAGAGGTAATAACATGGCTATAAACACAGGGTACCAGTACCAAGTCAATGTGCAGGGGTAATAACATGGCTATAAACACAGGGTACCAGTACCAAGTCAATGTGCAGGGGTAATAACATGGCTATATACACAGGGTACCAGTACCAAGTCAATGTGCAGGGGTAGAGGTAATAACATGGCTGTATACACAGGGTACCAGTACCAAGTCAATGTGCAGGGGTAATAACATGGCTATAAACACAGGGTACCAGTACCAAGTCAATGTGCAGGGGTAGAGGTAATAACATGGCTATATACACAGGGTACCAGTACCAAGTCAATGTGCAGGGGTAATAACATGGCTATAAACACAGGGTACCAGTACCAAGTCAATGTGCAGGGGTAGAGGTAATAACATGGCTATATACACAGGGTACCAGTACCAAGTCAATGTGCAGGGGTAATAACATGGCTATAAACACAGGGTACCAGTACCAAGTCAATGTGCAGGGGTAGAGGTAATAACATGGCTATATACACAGGGTACCAGTACCAAGTCAATGTGCAGGGGTAGAGGTAATAACATGGCTATATACACAGGGTACCAGTACCAAGTCAATGTGCAGGGGTAATAACATGGCTATAAACACAGGGTACCAGTACCAAGTCAATGTGCAGGGGTAATAACATGGCTATAAACACAGGGTACCAGTACCAAGTCAATGTGCAGGGGTAATAACATGGCTGTATACACAGGGTACCAGTACCAAGTCAATGTGCAGGGGTAGAGGTAATAACATGGCTGTATACACAGGGTACCAGTACCAAGTCAATGTGCAGGGGTAATAACATGGCTATAAACACAGGGTACCAGTACCAAGTCAATGTGCAGGGGTAATAACATGGCTATATACACAGGGTACCAGTACCAAGTCAATGTGCAGGGGTAGAGGTAATAACATGGCTGTATACACAGGGTACCAGTACCAAGTCAATGTGCAGGGGTACGAGGTAAGGGAGGTAGCTCTGTACATGTAGGTAGGGGTAAAGTGACTAGGCATCAGGATAGATAATAGACAGTAGCAGCACCGTATGTGATGAGTCAAAAGAGTTAGTGCAAAATGGGACCAATGCAGATAGTCCAGGTAGCTATTTGGTTAACTATTTAGCAGTCTTGTGGCTTGGGGATAGAAGATGTTCAGGGTCCTGTTGGTTCCAGACTTGGTGCATCGGTACCGCTTGCTATGCGAAAGCAGAGAGAATAGTCTGACTTGAATGGCTGGAGACTTTAACAATTTTTAGGGCCTTCCTCTCACACCGCCTGGTATAGAGTGCTTGAATAACAGAGAGCTCGGCCCTAGTGATGTACTGGGTTGTACTCACTACCCTCTGTGGTTCCTTGCGATCAAATGCCAAGCAGTTACCATACCAAGCGGTGATGCAGCCGGTCAAGATTCTCTCAATGGTGAAGCTGTATAACTTTTTGATGATCTGAGGGCCCATGCCAAATATTTTTCGCCTCCTGAGGGGAAAGAGGTGTTGTTGTGCCTTCTTCAAGTCTGTGTTGGTGTGTGTGGACCATAATAATTCCTTAGTGATGTGGACACCGAGGATCTCAGAGCTGTCGACCTGCTCCACTACAGCCATGTGGATGTGGATGGGGGCGTGCTCAGCTCTCTGTTTCCTGTAGTCCACGATCACCTCCTTTTTGTCATTTTAGGGTGCCGTCCAATAGTGAGAGTTAATACTGTGTTTCAAGACTTCTAGTTATTACTTATTGTTTCTAGGCCTGGGCAATACCACCGAATATGGTATAAACGCTATATTTTGAAATATAGAAGGTATGATTTTTCAATACTGTTTGAAAAATAAATAGATATATTTTAAGTTGAGTATAATTATAAGAAATATAGGATGTTAATTAAATTAAATTATCCAGCTCAGGGCTCCAGCTATGCATTTGGTTTGCTAAGTGGCTAGATGTGAAGATGAAACTTCTTGGTTACAGTAGAGACATTCAACCCCCTCTTGGTAATACCATATACTCCGGTATGGTACAGAAACGGTATGAAAATCTGCATTCCACCCAACCCTAATTGTGCCATTTTGGAACAGTTTGAGTGTTTGTTTTTATTGACTGTAGGTCAGGTGTTTTGCTGCGCCACCCAATAGTTGTAGTAGGTCATCTTGGTTGGAACATCTGGCTGTTGGTTGTTTAAAGGCTGTTGGTACCTCTGGCTGTTGGTTGTTTAAAGGCTGTAGTAAATCATCTTGGTTGTTTAAAGGCTGTAGTAAATCATCTTGGTTGGTACCTCTGGCTGTTGGTTGTTTAAAGGCTGTAGTAAATCATCTTGGTTGTTTAAAGGCTGTAGTAAATCATCTTGGTTGTTTAAAGGCTGTAGTAGGTAATATTGGTTGTTTAAAGGCTGTAGTAGGTAATATTGGTTGTTTAAAGGCTGTAGTAAATCATCTTGGTTGGAACCTCTGGCTGTTTGAGATGGGAGAACCTTCCAGAAGTACAACCATCTTTGCAGCAATCCACCAATCAGGCCTTTATGGTAGAGTGGCCAGACTGAAGCCACTCCTCAATAAAAGGCACATGACAGCTTGCTTGGAGTTTGCCAGAAGGCACCTAAAGACTCTCAGACCATGAGAAACAAGATGCTGTGTTCTGATGAAACCAAGATTGAACTCTCTGGCCTGAATGCCAAGCGTCACGTCTGGAGGAAACCTGGCACCATCCCTATGGTGAAGTATGGTGGTGGCAGCATTATGCTGTGGGGATGATTTTCAGCAGCAGGGACTGGGAGAGTAGTCAGGATCAAGGGAAAGATGAACGGAACAAAGTACAGAGAGATACTTGATGAAAACCTGCTCAGGACCTCAGACTGGGATGAAGGTTCACCTTCCAACAGCACAAAGACCCTAAGCACTCAGCCAAGACAATGCAAGTGTGCCTTTGGGACAGGTTTCTGAATGTTTTTAAGTTGCCCAGCCAGAGCCCAGACTTGAACCCGATCGAACATCTTTGGAGAGACCTAAAAATAGCTGTACAGCGACGCTCCCCATCAAACCAGACAGATTGATAGGATCTGCAGAGAAGAATGGGAGAAACTCCCCAAATACAGGTGTGCCAAGCTTGTAGCGTCACCCCCCTGAAGACTTAAGGCTGTACTCGTTGCCAAAAGTGCTGCAACAAAGTACTGAGTAAAGGGTCTGAATATTTATGTAAATGTGATTTTTCTTTTTTGCATAAATGTCTAAACCTGTTTTCGCTTTGTGATTATGGAGTATTCTGTGTAGATTGAAAATGTTTTATTTAATACATTTTAGAATAAGGCAGTAACGTAATGAAATGTGTAAAAAGTTAAGGGGACTGGATACTTTTCAAAGGCGCTGTATATTTTAAGATCATCTTTGAGAACTAACAATCACAACAACAAAAACTACAGACACTCTGACAGCATAAGCCATGGCAAAATGTGTAGAATTACAGGAAATTAGCTTTAAAAGAGAGAAATGTTGCTACTGTGGCCAAGAGGAGGGCATCTTTGGCAGTGGACTTCAGATCATAATTTATAGCCTAGCTAGCCTACTACTTGTATCGAGCATATTACGTATTTTTCAGGAGACTAGCATGGCTCATGGTTGTTTTGTCTTGCTGTGATGCCAAGTCCCCCACTGAGCTGCTAGTGTTGCAGTGTGTTCTCCAACCGTCACAGCCAGAAGAGGACTGGCCACCCCTCATAGCCTGGTTCCTCTCTAGGTTTCTTCCTAGATTCTGGCCTTTCTAGAGAGTTTCTCCTAGCCACCGTGTTTCTACACCTGCATTACTTGCTGTTTGGGGTTTTAGGCTGGGTTTTTGTACAGCACTTTGAGATATCAGCTGATGTAAGAAGGGCTTTATAAATACATTTGATTTGGCTGTTTTGTGTTGTCATTATTCTCCAGTCAGCTGCTAGTGTTGTTGCAGTGGGTTGTGTTGTCATTATTCTCCAGTGAGCTGCTAGCGTTGTTGCAGTGGGTTGTGTTGTCATTATTCTCCAGTGAGCTGCTAGCGTTGTTGCAGTGGGTTGTGTTGTCATTATTCTCCAGTGAGCTGCTAGTGTTGTTGCAGTGGGTTGTGTTGTCATTATTCTCCAGTGAGCTGCTAGTGTTGTTGCAGTGGGTTGTGTTGTCATTATTCTCCAGTGAGCTCAAATCAAATCAAATGTATTTATATAGCCCTTTGTATATCAGCTGAAATCTCAAAGTGCTGTACAGAAACCCAGCCTAAAACCCCAAACAGCAAGCAATTCTTGTGAAAGAGGCACGGTGGCTAGGAAAAACTCCCTAGGAAAAACTCCCTAGGAAGGCCAAAAACCTAGGAAGAAACCTAGAGAGGAACCAGGCTATGAGGGGTGGCCAGTCCTCTTCTGGCTGTGCCGGGTGGATATTATAACAGAACATGGTCAAGATGTTAAAATGTTCATAAATGACCAGCATGGTCAAATAATAATAATCATTGTAGTTGTCGAGGGTGCAACAAGCACGTCCGGTGAACAGGTCAGGGTTCCGTAGCCGCAGGCAGAACAGTTGAAACTGGAGCAGCAGCATGGCCAGGTGGACTGGGGACAGCAAGGAGTCATCATGCCAGGTAGTCCCGAGGCATGGTCCTAGGGCTCAGGTCCTCCGAGAGAAAGAAAGAAAGAGAGAAAGAAAGAGAGAATTAGAGAGAGCATATTTAAATTCACACAGGACACCGGATAAGACAAGAGAATACTCCAGATGAAACAGACTGACCCTAGCCCCCCGGCACATAAACTACTGCAGCATAAATACTGGAGGCTGAGACCCGAGGGATCAGAAGACACTGTGGCCCCATCCGATGATACCCCCGGACAGGGCCAAACAGGCAGGATATAACCCCACCCACTTTGCCAAAGCACAGCCCCCACACCACTGGGGGGCTGTGCCCCCACACCCCCACACCACAGCTGCTAGTGTTGTTGCAGTGGGTTGTGTTGTCATTATTCTCCAGTGAGCTGCTAGTGTTGTTGCAGTGGGTTGTGTTGTGTTGTCATTATTCTCCAGTGAGCTGCTAGTGTTGTTGTGTTGTCATTATTCTCCAGTGAGCTGCTAGTGTTGTTGCAGTGGGTTGTGTTGTCATTATTCTCCAGTGAGCTGCTAGTGTTGTTGCAGTGGGTTGTGTTGTGTTGTCATTATTCTCCAGTGAGCTGCTAGTGTTGTTGCAGTGGGTTGTGTTGTCATTATTCCCCCAGTGAGCTACTAGTGTTGTTGCAGTGGGTTGTGTTGTCATTATTCCCCCAGTGAGCTACTAGTGTTGTTGCAGTGGGTTGTGTTGTCATTATTCCCCCAGTGAGCTGCTAGTGTTGTTGCAGTGGGTTGTGTTGTCATTATTCCCCCAGTGAGCTACTAGTGTTGTTGCAGTGGGTTGTGTTGTCATTATTCCCCCAGTGAGCTGCTAATGTTGTTGCAGTGGGTTGTGTTGTCATTATTCTCCAGTGAGCTGCTAGTGTTGTTGCAGTGGGTTGTGTTGTCATTATTCCCCCAGTGAGCTACTAGTGTTGTTGCAGTGGGTTGTGTTGTCATTATTCCCCCAGTGAGCTGCTAGTGTTGTTGCAGTGGGTTGTGTTGTCATTATTCCCCCAGTGAGCTGCTAATGTTGTTGCAGTGGGTTGTGTTGTCATTATTCTCCAGTGAGCTGCTAGTGTTGTTGCAGTGGGTTGTGTTGTCATTATTCCCCCAGTGAGCTACTAGTGTTGTTGCAGTGGGTTGTGTTGTCATTATTCCCCCAGTGAGCTGCTAGTGTTGTTGCAGTGGGTTGTGTTGTCATTATTCCCCCAGTGAGCTACTAGTGTTGTTGCAGTGGGTTCTGTTGTCATTATTCCCCCAGTGAGCTGCTAGTGTTGTTGCAGTGGGTTGTGTTCTCATTATTCCCCCAGTGAGCTACTAGTGTTGTTGCAGTGGGTGCTACAGTACAGGATGCCGTGTGCCTGATCGGGTTCAGGCCTATACTGAGAGGGGAATGTTCATTAGGCCCCGCTCTTTATAATATGATTGAAAAACCCACTGCTATGTCAGACTGGATATTGATCATGTTTTTGTTTTGTGACGTAGACCTAACCCGTGTTATTGTGTGTCTTAAGTTCAGGTTTATTTATCATTATTTTTTACATATGTAACAAAACAAAAAAAATGCCTACATGAAATGTTACGCGCTCATGACGTTTTTTTGTTGTTGTCTCTCAGCCGACATAATCTCAACGGTTGAGTTTAACTATTCTGGAGAACTACTAGCAACAGGAGACAAAGGAGGTCGGGTTGTCATATTCCAACGGGAACAAGAGGTCAGTTAACTATCAAACAGCCATAGATCAATAGAAAAAACAACGTTTAAGACTAAAACGAACACCTTGAAAACATTAGTCGGATTCACCTTTTTAATATAGCATATGATGTACAAAATCGTATTTAATTTATTTTTTGAAGTGCATTGTGGTGGTTGTGAAATATAGTCGTACTAATAATGAGCTGGTTTATTTCTTCCAGAGTAAAAACCGTCCTCATTCCAGAGGAGAGTACAATGTGTACAGCACTTTCCAGAGCCATGAACCCGAGTTTGACTATTTGAAAAGCTTAGAAATCGAGGAGAAAATCAACAAAATAAGATGGTTACCTCAACAAAACGCTGCACACTCTCTGCTCTCAACAAACGGTAAGTCACGGAGCTCTTCGTTCATATTTCTGATTCCGTTAGGTCGAGGTGACGACGCTTCAGCACCACAGACGTTCCAAGGAAACGCACTGAATGTTGAACTGTAAAGGTAGCTTAACCCCTTCCTCTAAAGTCTTTTTACAGACGGAAGGCCAAGGTGACTGTAAATCTGTGCTAACACTGACATTGCCTTTTTCACAACCCAGACAAAACCATCAAGCTATGGAAAATCAGCCAAAGGGACAAAAGAGCAGAAGGCTACAACTTGAAAGACGAGGATGGAAGACTGAGAGATCCTTTTAGAATCACGTCGTTACGGGTGTGTCTCATCTTGTTCATCACCGTTTACCTGATTACAGTTTTGAATGATCCCGTTCAGGGAAATTAAAAAATAAAACCACAAAGTATTTGGAGTGAAAATGTGAGGGAGAAAATACACGGCACCGAGTGACGATCTGATATTAACCTGCCGTTCGTTCTCCGTTCGATTGGCGCAGTGTGTTTTAGGAACCGTTCGTTAGGCGCAGTGTGTTTTAGGAACCGTTCGTTAGGCGCAGTGTGTTTTAGGAACCGTTCGTTAGGCGCAGTGTGTTTTGGGAACCGTTCGTTAGGCGCAGTGTGTTTTAGGGACCGTTCGTTAGGGGCAGTGTGTTTTGGGAACCGTTCGTTAGGCGCAGTGTGTTTTGGGAACCGTTCGTTAGGCGCAGTGTGTTTTGGGAACCGTTCGTTAGGCGCAGTGTGTTTTGGGAACCGTTCGTTAGGCGCAGTGTGTTTTAGGAACCGTTCGTTAGGCGCAGTGTGTTTTAGGAACCGTTCGTTAGGCGCAGTGTGTTTTAGGAACCGTTCGTTAGGCGCAGTGTGTTTTAGGAACCGTTCGTTAGGCGCAGTGTGTTTTAGGAACCGTTCGTTAGGCGCAGTGTGTTTTAGGAACCGTTCGTTAGGCGCAGTGTGTTTTGGGAACCGTTCGTTAGGCGCAGTGTGTTTTAGGAACCGTTCGTTAGGCGCAGTGTGTTTTAGGAACTGTTCGTTAGGCGCAGTGTGTTTAGGAACCGTTCGTTAGGCGCAGTGTGTTTTAGGGACCGTTCGTTAGGCGCAGTGTGTTTTGGGAACCGTTCGTTAGGCGCAGTGTGTTTTGGGAACCGTTCGTTAGGCGCAGTGTGTTTTGGGAACCGTTCGTTAGGCGCAGTGTGTTTTGGGAACTGTTCGTTAGGCGCAGTGTGTTTTGGGAACCGTTCGTTAGGCGCAGTGTGTTTTGGGAACCGTTCGTTAGGCGCAGTGTGTTTTGGGAACTGTTCGTTAGGCGCAGTGTGTTTTGGGAACCGTTCGTTAGGCGCAGTGTGTTTTAGGAACTGTTCGTTAGGCGCAGTGTGTTTTGGGAACCGTTCGTTAGGCGCAGTGTGTTTTAGGAACTGTTCGTTAGGCGCAGTGTGTTTTAGGAACCGTTCGTTAGGCGCAGTGTGTTTTGGGAACCGTTCGTTAGGCGCAGTGTGTTTTGGGAACCGTTCGTTAGGCGCAGTGTGTTTTAGGAACTGTTCGTTAGGCGCAGTGTGTTTTAGGAACCGTTCGTTAGGCGCAGTGTGTTTTGGGAACCGTTCGTTAGGCGCAGTGTGTTTTGGGAACCGTTCGTTAGGCGCAGTGTGTTTTAGGAACCGTTCGTTAGGCGCAGTGTGTTTTAGGAACCGTTCGTTAGGCGCAGTGTGTTTTGGGAACCGTTCGTTAGGCGCAGTGTGTTTTAGGAACCGTTCGTTAGGCGCAGTGTGTTTTGGGAACTGTTCGTTAGGCGCAGTGTGTTTTAGGAACCGCCCGCCGTTAGCCGTTCTGACTGCTGACATTTTCACAAGTTTGGACAAGTAGAATCAGTTCGTAAATTACATCCGGCACTCTGTTCAGATGTGCCAAGTACTCTTGGCCGGCAAACGCTACCAGTGTGCCCGTGCCTTTTTAAACAGTGATTATGTCATCCCTTCTGATCCATCTCACATATGATTGATTACCTGATATATGATTGACACATTATTGATATTATTTGTTAGTAAAAAAAATTACATTTAAAAGTATATAATATACAGTTCCTTCAGAAAGCACTCACACCGCCGTGACTCCTCCCGTACCCCGCCGTGACTCCTCCAGTACCCCGCCGTGACTCCTCCCGTACCCCGCGTGACTCCTCCCGTACCCCGCCGTGACTCCTTCCGTACCCCGCCGTGACTCCTTCAGCACCCCGCCGTGACTCCTCCCGTACCCCGCCGTGACTCCTCCCGTACCCCGCCGTGACTCCTCCCGTACCCCGCCGTGACTCCTCCCGTACCCCGCCGTGACTCCTCCCGTACCCCGCTGTGACTCCTTCAGCACCCCGCCGTGACTCCTCCCGTACCCCGCCGTGGCTCCTCCAGCACCCCGCCGTGACTCCTCCCGTACCCCGCCGTGACTCCTTCCGTACCCCGCCGTGACTCCTTCCGTACCCCGCCGTGACTCCTTCCGTACCCCGCCGTGACTCCTTCCGTACCCCGCCGTGACTCCTACAGCACCCCGCCGTGACTCCTCCCGTACCCCGCCGTGACTCCTCCCGTACCCCGCCGTGACTCCTCCCGTACCCCGCCGTGACTCCTCCCGTACCCCGCCGTGACTCCTCCAGTACCCCGCCGTGACTCCTCCCGTACCCCGCCGTGACTCCTCCCGTACCCCGCCGTGACTCCTCCCGTACCCCGCCGTGACTCCTCCCGTACCCCGCCGTGACTCCTCCCGTACCCCGCCGTGACTCCTCCCGTACCCCGCCGTGACTCCTCCCGTACCCCGCCGTGACTCCTCCCGTACCCCGCCGTGGCTCCTTCAGCACCCCGCCGTGACTCCTCCCGTACCCCGCTGTGGCTCCTCCCGTACCCCGCCGTGACTCCTCCCGTACCCCGCCGTGACTCCTCCCGTACCCCGCCGTGACTCCTTCCGTACCCCGCCGTGACTCCTCCCGTACCCCGCCGTGACTCCTCCCGTACCCCGCCGTGACTCCTCCAGCACCCCGCCGTGACTCCTCCCGTACCCCGCCGTGACTCCTTCAGCACCCCGCCGTGGCTCCTTCAGCACCCCGCCGTGGCTCCTTCAGCACCCCGCCGTGGCTCTTCCCGTACCCCGCCGTGACTCCTTCCTCACCCCGCCGTGACTCCTTCCTCACCCCGCCGTGACTCCTCCCGTACCCCGCCGTGACTCCTTCCACACCCCGCCTTGCCACAGCCCGAACCCAACACAGACCTGTGATCCCTTTGTGATCTCTTAGTTTAATTCATCTTTTAAATACATATTTTAATAAATCTCCACTGTTGCTAAATTGTTGACGCCCCAATAATATGGAACATTAAATCATATTTCTGCCCGCTTTGAAGAGGCTAGAACTGTCCACATTTACTTTTCCTCTGCCAACAAGACTAGTAACGAACAGCAAATCAGACAACCCCATAGTAACACGGGAAACTGTTGAGCGTGAAAAACCCAGCAGCGTTGCAGTTCTTGACTCAAACCGGTGTTCCTGGCACCTACTACCAAACCCCGTTCAAAGGCACTTAAATCTTTTGTCTTGCCCATTCACCCTCTGAATTACACACACACACTATCCATGTCTCAAGGCTTAAAAATCCTTCTTTAACCTGTCTCCTCCTCTTCATCTACACTGATTGAAGTGGATTTAACAAGTGACATCAGTAAGGGATCGTAGCTTTCACCTGGATTCACCTGGTCAGTCTGTCATGGAAAGAGCAGGTGTTCTTAATGTTTTGTCCACTCAGCTGCAGCGGGAAAGGAGAGAGCATGAGAAAATCAGTTTTGATCAGTCATGGAAATAAAAGTTCTGAAAACATGTTTGCTCACTATTTTATAATAGAAGAGGGAGAACAAGCAATAGCATGAAAATCCAGTATTTTTGGCGCGTGTACAACCAACTAGCACCCGCTAACGTTATCCAGCAAAAAATATATATATTTTAAGTCAAAGTATCGATATAATATTGCGATATGTAACTAACTCCCCCCTACTTCACTACTACATGTATTTGTCATCTTCAGAAAATGAGCGAACTGCACGGTTTTTTAAACGTGGTATATCTTTATAATAAAGGATGCTTTGTTCCAGGTGCCTGTGCTGCTGCCCATGGATCTGATGGTGGAGGCTAGCCCAAGGAGGATATTCGCTAACGCACACACATATCACATCAATTCCATCTCTGTAAATAGTGATCATGAAACATACCTTTCAGCTGATGATCTCAGGGTTAACCTCTGGCACTTAGAAATCACAGATAGAAGTTTTAGTATCCTTTTTAATCACAAAAAAGTACACAACATGTATTTCATTTAAATGTGAAGATTTGTGTGTGTTTCTACCTGTGAGTGTGTCTACCTGTGAGTGTGTCTACCTGTGAGTGTGTCTACCTGTGAGTGTGTGTACCTGTGAGTGTGTCTACCTGTGAGTGTGTCTACCTATGTCTACCTGTGAGTGTGTATGTACCTGTGAGTGTGTCTACCTGTGAGTGTGTCTACCTGTGAGTGTGTCTACCTGTGTCTACCTGTGAGTGTGTCTACCTGTGTCTACCTATGAGTGTGTCTACCTGTGTCTACCTATGAGTGTGTCTACCTGTGTCTACCTGTGAGTGTGTCTACCTATGAGTGTGTCTACCTGTGTCTACCTATGAGTGTGTCTACCTGTGTCTACCTGTGAGTGTGTCTACCTGTGTCTACCTGTGAGTGTGTCTACCTGTGTCTACCTGTGAGTGTGTCTACCAATGTCTACCTGTGTCTACCTGTGAGTGTGTCTACCTGTGTCTACCTGTGAGTGTGTCTACCAATGTCTACCTGTGTCTACCTGTGAGTGTGTCTACCTGTGAGTGTGTACCTGTGAGTGTGTCTACCTGAGAGTGTTTGTACCTGTTTGTGTCAATGCCCTTGCCATGTCCTGGTGGTGTTGATCCTTGATCGTGCCCCCCTCCCCCAGACATTGTAGATATAAAGCCTGCCAATATGGAGGAGCTGACAGAAGTCATCACAGCTGCAGAGTGCCATCCACACCAGTGTAATGTATTTGTATACAGTAGCAGCAAGGGGACCATCCGCCTCTGTGACATGCGAGCTGCTGCCCTCTGTGATAGGCAAAGCAAATGTAAGTCAAAAATATCATTGGGTAAAACTTTACATAAATGTCATTGCTTTAGATAGAATAATATACTGAACAAAAAAAATATAAACGCAACTTCTTCAAACTGAGTTACAGTTTATATAAAGAAAATCAGTCAATAGAAATACATTCATTAGGTCCTAATCTATGGATTTCACATGACTGGGAATACAGATATGCGTCTGTTGGTGACAGATACCGTGTGGATCAGAAAACCAGTCAGTATCTGGTGTGACCACCATTTGCCTCATGCAGCGCGACACATCTCCTTCACATAGAGTTGATCAGGATGTTGATTTGTGGCCTTGGAATGTTGTCCCACTCCTCTTCAATGGCTGTGCGAAGTTGCTGGATATTGGCGGGAACTTGAACACGCTGTTGTACACCTGGATCCAGAGCATCCCAAACATGCTCAATGGGTGACATGTCAGGTGAGTATGCAGGCCAGAGAAGAACTGGGACATTTTCAGCTTCCAGGAATTGTGTACAGATCCTTGCGACATGGGGCTGTGCATTATCATGCTGAAACATGAGGTGATGGTGGTGGATGAATGGCACGACAATGGGCCTCAGGATCTCATCACGGTATCTCTGTGCATTCAAATTGCCATCCATATAATGCAATTGTGTTCGTTGTCCATAGCTTATGCCTGCCTCCACCATAACCCCAACGCCACCATGGGGCACTCTGTTTACAAAGTTGAAATCAGCAAACCGCTCGCCCACACGGCGCCATACACATCCTCTAAAATAACGTTGAAGGTGACTTATGGTGGAGATTTGAATGTTCATGTGGTGGACATTCCTACAGTCAGCATGCCAATTATGTGCTCCCTCAAAACTTGAGACATCTATGCTGTTGTTGTGTGAAAACAACTGCACATTTTAGTGGCCTTTTATTGTCCCCAGCACAAGGTGCACCTGTGTAAAGATGATGCCGTTTAATCAGCTTCTTGATATGCCACACCTGTCAGGTGGATGGATTATTTTGGTAAAGGAGAAATGCTCACTCTAACAGGGATGTAAATTTGAGATAAATAAGCTTTTTGTTGCGTATGGAACATTTTCTGGGATCTTCTATTTCCGACTCATGAAACATGTTGCGTTTTTATATTTTTGTTCAGTGTAAATGCGCCATTTAGGAGACGCTTTTATCCAAAGTGACATACGGTCATGCATGTACACGAAGTAGTGAACTTACATCCAGTTACTTACAGGGTTCAGAAAGGATGGATACCTGTACACTGAATGCACCTGTCGTTTTATTGAAATTGAAATAAATCTGGGGTCTCTACACAATGTATGGGTTTCTACAGTATCTTCAACATTATTACTATAGCCCTGATAGGAGAGGAGCACCAGAGGTGCGCTGGGTTTCTACAGTATCTTCAACATTATTACTATAGCCCTGATAGGAGAGGAGCACCAGAGGTGCGCTGGGTTTCTACAGTATCTACAACATTATTACTATAGCCCTGATAGGAGAGGAGGACCAGAGGTGCGCTGGGTTTCTACAGTATCTTCAACATTATTACTATAGCCCTGATAGGACAGGAGCACCAGAGGTGCACTGGGATGTGTTCTGGGTCACATATAGCTGAAGAACGCTCAACTCTGTTCTGTTCTATCGAGGCGGAGTTGAGTTTTGATAACTGGTCGTGGGATTTGCTAGCAACAACAATGAGCCACCATCAGTCGATTCTTGTAAAAATGGCAGTTCTGAAAACGTTTACCTGTACCTATGTTTGTCTTGTACAACTGCGGCCCTTCCGCAGGATGCTGAAATTCATACTTTGAATAAAAACTTTTAGCACATACAACCACCGACTGTTTCCTCATTACTACGTCAACTGAGATTCAATTGGGTCCCTGCTATCCGGGATCCTTTGGTTGTCCGTACCCCATTTTGAACTTGACATTTTAAATGTTAGGGTATGGAAATCCCATGGATAGCAGATAGCACGGACCCAATTGAATCTCACCTGACATAGTAAAAGCAACGAGGGAAAAGTCGGTGGTTGTATTCGCTAAAAGTATGAATTTCAGCACCCTGGGGAAGGGTACAGGAAAAGCATAGGTACCGGTGTTATGCCGAAAAATAAATTCTGGCAGTGGGGAGATTTTCCACAGAACAGCGTTTTCAGAATTACAATTTGTTTTTACAAGAGTCCACTGATGGGGGCTCAATGTTGTTGCTGGGAAATCCTGCGACCTGTTATCAAAACTCTTCTCCAAATAAGAGAACGGAGTTGAGCGTTCCTCAAACTAAGTCAGATGTGTTTTCACAGTAGTTTCCCTCTGATGTCAGCAGGTGATGACGTAACATGCAGAATGATGTAGTCCGTGTAGTACCCTCTCAGTTCTTTAGGGTAGCGCTACAACTGTCAAGGAATATAGGCTTTGTTTTCGGCTGATTAGAGAGCTTTCATTGTTTATTTATAGACTAGGATGTATAATGCATTATGATGCGGTTATAATGCGTTGTAAGACTTGTCATGAACATGAACGATTCCTCTATAACGTCTTGATTAATTATCATGTAATGATTCTTCAGTTGAATGACAGTAAGGCTCATACACCCTGGCTTGCAATGCCAGGATTGAGGCTTTGATTACCAGGGCCACCCATACAATAACATGTCTGCATGCATGACTAAGTCACTTCAGATAAAAGCATCTAACTGGCCTATACGTTGCTGTTTTAAATGAACTGGTTTGGAATGGTTTCTATTTATTTGTTTCTCAGTCTTCGAGGAGCCAGAGGACCCTAGCAGCCGGTCCTTCTTCTCAGAGATCATCTCCTCAATATCTGATGTGAAGTTCAGCCACAGCGGCCGTTACATGATGACCAGAGACTACCTGTCAGTCAAGGTGTGGGATCTGAACATGGAAAACCGGCCTGTGGAGACTTACCAGGTACTGACTGGAACTTTACCTGTAGAGACCTACCTGTAGAGACTTACCAGGTACTGACTGGAACTTTACCTGTAGAGACCTGCCAGGTACTGACTGGAACTTTACCTGTGGAGATCTGCCAGGTACTGACTGGAACTTTACCTGTAGAGACCTGCCAGGTACTGACTGGAACTTTACCTGTGGAGATCTGCCAGGTACTGACTGGAACTTTACCTGTAGAGACCTGCCAGGTACTGACTGGAACTTTACCTGTAGAGACCTGCCAGGTACTGACTGGAACTTTACCTGTAGAGACCTGCCAGGTACTGACTGGAACTTTACCTGTAGAGACCTGCCAGGTACTGACTGGAACTTTACCTGTAGAGACCTGCCAGGTACTGACTGGAACTTTACCTGTAGAGACCTGCCAGGTACTGACTGGAACTTTACCTGTAGAGACCTGCCAGGTACTGACTGGAACTTTACCTGTAGAGACCTGCCAGGTACTGACTGGAACTTTCCCTGTGGAGACCTGCCAGGTACTGACTGGAACTTTACCTGTGGAGACCTGCCAGGTACTGACTGGAACTTTACCTGTGGAGACCTGCCAGGTACTGACTGGAACTTTACCTGTGGAGACCTGCCAGGTACTGACTGGAACTTTCCCTGTGGAGACCTGCCAGGTACTGACTGGAACTTTACCTGTAGAGACCTGCCAGGTCCTGACTGGAACTTTACCTGTGGAGACCTGCCAGGTACTGACTGGAACTTTCCCTGTGGAGACCTGCCAGGTACTGACTGGAACTTTACCTGTAGAGACCTGCCTGGTCCTGACTGGAACTTTACCTGTAGAGACCTGCCAGGTACTGACTGGAACTTTACCTGTAGAGACCTGCCAGGTACTGACTGGAACTTTGCCTGTAGAGACCTGCCTGTAGAGACCTGCCAGGTACTAACTGGAACTTTACCTGTAGAGACCTGCCAGGTACTGACTGGAACTACATTCCTCTGGCTATAGAGCACTACGTTATAGTACGTTGTGTAGTAGTATGTTTTCATCACATTTTGAATGAATTTCAGTGGTATGAAAACAGCCAGAAACAATATGTATAGTGAGCAAAGATATAAACCCAACATGCAACAATTTCAACACTTTTACAGTTCATATAAGGAAATTAGTCAATTTAAATAAATCCAATAGGCCCTGATCTACATAAATACTCCTCAGTTTCATCAGCTGTCTGGGTAGCTGGTCTCAGACGATCCCACAGGTGAAGAAGCCGGATGTGGAGGTCCTGGGTTGGCATGGTTACATGTGGCCTGCTGTTGTGAGGCCGGTTGGACGTACTGCCAAATTCTCTAAAACGATGTTGGAACATTTGATTCTCTGGCAACAGCTCTAGTGTACATACCTGCAGTCAGCATGCCAATTGTACGCTCCCTCAAAACTTGAGATATCTGTGGCATTGTGTTGGGTGACACAACTGCACATTTTAGTGGCCTTTTATTGTCCCCAGCACAAGGTTCACCTGTGTAACAAGCCTGTTTAATTAGCTTCTTACTATATACCACACCTGTCAGGTGAATAGATTATCTTGGCAAAGGGCAAATGCTCACTAACAGGGATGTTAGTTCACAACATTTGAGAGAAATAAGCTTTTGGTGTGTATAGAACATTTCTGGGATATTTTATTTCAGCTCATGAAACATGGGACCAACACTTTACATGTTGCATTTTATATTTTTGTTCAGTGTAGATATGTTATTTTGTTAAACCTTTTAAATTCTTGTCTCAAGAATGAAAGACACATTCTTCCCAAAGGCCAAATAAATGAACTGATCTGAACTGTTTTAATGTGTTTATTTTGTATAGGTGCACGAGTACCTCCGTAGCAAGCTCTGCTCGCTGTATGAAAACGACTGCATCTTCGACAAGTTTGAGTGCTGCTGGAACGGTTCTGACAGGTACCGTACCGCAAGCCAATGGACACTGAACTTTAGAATCAGTTTGAAAGTTATGTATGATCTCATAAATGGACCCACAACACACAAATAACAAACACCTGCATTACAATCAATGGCTGTATATACAAAGGTCTGGATCACCTGACACCATTCATTCCTATGTGAAGACTCAACAGCGCATTGAAGATAAAATCAGCCTTGAATTTCCGTGGTTTCAATGAGAGGGCAGTCGTTCTCCCCTGATTACAATTCATACCTGCAATCGACTGCCAAGCAAAGACGACTCTACAACATTAATCTTCTAGAACCATGATGACGTTACAACATTACTCTTCTAGAACCACGATGACGTTACAACATTACTCTTCTAGAACCACGATGACGTTACAACATTACTCTTCTAGAACCACGATGACGTTACAACATTACTCTTCTAGAACCACGATGACGTTACAACATTACTCTTCTAGAACCACGATGACGTTACAACATTACTCTTCTAGAACCACGATGACGTTACAACATTACTCTTCTAGAACCACGATGACGTTACAACATTACTCTTCTAGAACCACGATGACGTTACAACATTACTCTTCTAGAACCACGATGACGTTACAACATTACTCTTCTAGAACCACGATGACGTTGCAACATTACTCTTCTAGAACCACGATGACGTTACAACGTTACTCTTCTAGAATCACGATGACGTTACAACGTTACTCTTCTAGAACCACGATGACGTTACAACGTTACTCTAACCGATACGTTACACATTACTCTTCTAGAACCACGATGACGTTACAACATTACTCTTCTAGAACCACGATGACGTTACAACGTTACTCTTCTAGAACCACGATGACGTTACAACGTTACTCTTCTAGAACCACGATGACGTTACAACGTTACTCTTCTAGAACCACGATGACGTTACAACGTTACTCTTCTAGAACCACGATGACGTTACAACATTACTCTTCTAGAACCACGATGACGTTACAACATTACTCTTCCAGAACCACGATGACGTTACAACGTTACTCTTCCAGAACCACGATGACGTTACAACGTTACTCTTCTAGAACCACGATGACGTTACAACGTTACTCTTCCAGAACCACGATGACGTTACAACGTTACTCTTCTAGAACCACGATGACGTTACAACGTTACTCTTCTAGAACCACGATGACGTTACAACATTACTCTTCCAGAACCACGATGACGTTACAACGTTACTCTTCTAGAACCACGATGACGTTACAACGTTACTCTTCTAGAACCACGATGACGTTACAACATTACTCTTCTAGAACCACGATGACGTTACAACATTACTCTTCTAGAACCACGATGACGTTACAACGTTACTCTTCTAGAACCACGATGACGTTACAACGTTACTCTTCTAGAACCACGATGACGTTACAACATTACTCTTCTAGAACCACGATGACGTTACAACATTACTCTTCTAGAACCACGATGACGTTACAACATTACTCTTCTAGAACCACGATGACGTTACAACGTTACTCTTCTAGAACCACGATGACGTTACAACATTACTCTTCTAGAACCACGATGACGTTACAACATTACTCTTCTAGAACCACGATGACGTTACAACATTACTCTTCTAGAACCACGATGACGTTACAACGTTACTCTTCTAGAACCACGATGACGTTACAACATTACTCTTCCAGAACCACGATGACGTTACAACATTACTCTTCCAGAACCACGATGACGTTACAACATTACTCTTCTAGAACCACGATGACGTTACAACATTACTCTTCTAGAACCACGATGACGTTACAACATTACTCTTCTAGAACCACGATGACGTTACAACATTACTCTTCTAGAACCACGATGACGTTACAACGTTACTCTTCTAGAACCACGATGACGTTACAACGTTACTCTTCTAGAACCACGATGACGTTACAACATTACTCTTCTAGAACCACGATGACGTTACAACATTACTCTTCTAGAACCACGATGACGTTACAACATTACTCTTCTAGAACCACGATGACGTTACAACGTTACTCTTCTAGAACCACGATGACGTTACAACATTACTCTTCTAGAACCACGATGACGTTACAACATTACTCTTCTAGAACCACGATGACGTTACAACATTACTCTTCTAGAACCACGATGACGTTACAACGTTACTCTTCTAGAACCACGATGACGTTACAACATTACTCTTCCAGAACCACGATGACGTTACAACATTACTCTTCCAGAACCACGATGACGTTACAACATTACTCTTCTAGAACCACGATGACGTTACAACATTACTCTTCTAGAACCACGATGACGTTACAACATTACTCTTCTAGAACCACGATGACGTTACAACATTACTCTTCTAGAACCACGATGACGTTACAACATTACTCTTCTAGAACCACGATGACGTTACAACATTACTCTTCTAGAACCACGATGACGTTACAACATTACTCTTCCAGAACCACGATGACGTTACAACATTACTCTTCTAGAACCACGATGACGTTACAACGTTACTCTTCTAGAACCACGATGACGTTACAACATTACTCTTCTAGAACCACGATGACGTTACAACGTTACTCTTCTAGAACCACGATGACGTTACAACGTTACTCTTCTAGAACCACGATGACGTTACAACATTACTCTTCTAGAACCACGATGACGTTACAACATTACTCTTCTAGAACCACGATGACGTTACAACATTACTCTTCTAGAACCACGATGACGTTACAACATTACTCTTCTAGAACCACGATGACGTTACAACATTACTCTTCTAGAACCACGATGACGTTGCAACATTACTCTTCTAGAACCACGATGACGTTACAACATTACTCTTCTAGAACCACGATGACGTTACAACGTTACTCTTCCAGAACCACGATGACGTTACAACATTACTCTTCTAGAACCACGATGACGTTACAACATTACTCTTCCAGAACCACGATGACGTTACAACATGATCTAACCCCTTTGATGGGTTGCTTTCTTTATACTAGATAAATAAATACAATGTCAATTCTTTATCTTGTATTTTTGTCCAGCACCGAATTTCTATTTAATAATAGGTCTTTATAATAATATATGGTATTTATATAGCGCTTTTCAAGGACCCAAAATCACTTTACAATTGTAGACATTTTTGGGATGTGCAATTCACCTTGTTTTGCTGTTCCTCCTCCCCAGCGCCATCATGACGGGCTCATACAACAACTTCTTCCGGATGTTTGACCGGAACACGCGGAGGGACATCACGCTGGAGGCCTCTAGAGAGAACAGTAAACCTCGGGCCATCCTGAAAGCCCGCAAGGTGTCCACCGGGGGGAAGAGGAAGAAGGATGAGATCAGCGTAGACAGTCTGGACTTCAACAAGAAGATCCTGCACACCGCCTGGCACCCAAAGGAGAACGTCATCGCTGTCGCCGCCACCAACAACCTCTACATATTCCAGGACAAGATCAACTAAACTTAACAATCCCCCCCCCCCGAAACTGTTCCGACCCTCCCGAACCCAGCCATCATACCTACCTACCGCGAATGGACAGAAATCTTGTACGTTGCATAGTTAAGAATAGTCGTTAAATCTGTTTAAAGAAACAACAGCAGCCTTGTCTGTCCTCCTAATGAAGAAGAAATGTGATGCACTTGTTTCGTTGTGTAGCCAGCCAGCCAGACGCCTGGTCGCCTGCTGGAGTCAGACGGCCTGTTTCTTTAGAGTCTGAGGTGTTGGTTGGTTGGTTTGCGTCCTGTCTCGTTGTGAGGGCAGACAGAGGCAGGCAGGTGCCCCAAGTCTGACTCTGGACAGACTAGCCCCGGGCCTGACTGCAGCAGAAATATCCATGGACAGCACTCAACAAAGAGGCCAAAAAATGTCCGTTTAAAGTTAGTGTATTTATTTAAAAGTCTGAGCCTTGTTTTACTTCCTATGATTTGACGACACATTATGGAATAAGGAGGAAAGATGTTGTTGAAGTCAGAATGAGATATTAGTCTCTTAACTGTAAATCTGGGCCTTGGAGAAACTGAAATAAAATTAGCTTAATAAGTAGGGTTGCAAATTCCCAGGTAACTTTCCTAAAATTCCCAGGTAACTTTCCTAAAATTCCCAGGTTTTCCAGAAATCCCATTTGGAAGATTCCCAGAATCGGAAAGGAATGAGCAGGAAATTATCCAGGAATCCTGCAACTAGGATGTTGGGAAAGTTAGGGGAAATGTAGCAGCCTTACTGGTAACATTCCTCCTCCCTGGCCGACTCTCAGGCCTCCGTGTTGGACCTTGCTAAGCTCTTAAACACAGGTCTCCATGTTTGGTCAGTGGACAATTGTTTTTGGTTATTTTTAGTTTTTGGTTATTTTTAGTTTTTATCCTATTTTTTTTTTCTTCTCATGTATAATAACATTTTACTCATTGACTGTATCTATATAACCACACCGTCTGGTGTCAACCACTTAATAAAAGTAACGAAACCCACAACGACGAGACGCGTTTTTACATTCTGAAATGAATCTGAGTTTGTTATGTTCTACTTTGCGTGTCATTTGGTAGATGTGGACAGTCAACCTACTGGCCACACAATGCCTTTTCTAAGGCACCTGATTGACCATTCTCCGTTATTAGGCAGCTCACTACTGGAGCTTGTGAGAATCCTGTTATTGACTCTGTCAGTATTTTTATTTAACTAGGCAAGTCAGTTAAGAACAAATTCTTATTTACAATGACGGCCTAGGAACAGTGGGTTAAACTGCCTTGTTCAGGGGCAGAACGACAGATTTTTACCTTGTCAGCTCGGGGATTCAATCCAGCAACCTTTCGGTTACTTTACCAAACACTCTAACCACTAGGCTACCTGCTCTAACCACTAGGCTACCTGTCTCTAACCACTAGGCTACCTGCCTCTAACCACTAGGCTACCTGGCTCTAACCACTAGGCTACCTGCCTCTAACCACTAGGCTACCTGCCTCTAACCACTAGGCTACCTGCCTCTAACCACTAGGCTACCTGTCTCTAACCACTAGGCTACCACTAGGCTACCTGCTCTAACCACTAGGCTACCACTAGGCTACCTGCTCTAACCACTAGGCAACCTGCCTCTAACCACTAGGCTACCTGGCTCTAACCACTAGGCTACCTGCCTCTAACCACTAGGCTACCTGCCTCTAACCACTAGGCTACCTGCCTCTAACCACTAGGCTACCTGGCTCTAACCACTGGGCTACCTGTCTCTAACCACTAGAGTACCACTAGGCTACCTGCTCTAACCACTAGGCTACCTGTCTCTAACCACTAGGCTACCTGGCTCTAACCACTAGGCTACCTGGCTCTAACCACTAGGCTACCTGCTCTAACCACTAGGCTACCTGCTCTAACCACTAGGCTACCTGGCTCTAACCACTAGGCTACCTGGCTCTAACCACTAGGCTACCTGGCTCTAACCACTAGGCTACGCTGCTCTAACCACTAGGCTACGCTGCTCTAACCACTAGGCTACCTGCTCTAACCACTAGGCTACCTGGCTCTAACCACTAGGCTACCTGCTCTAACCACTAGGCTACCTGGCTCTAACCACTAGGCTACCTGGATCTAACCACTAGGCTACCTGCTCTAACCACTAGGCTACCTGGCTCTAACCACTAGGCTACCTGCTCTAACCACTAGGCTACCTGCTCTAACCACTAGGCTACCTGCTCTAACCACTAGGCTACCTGCTCTAACCACTAGGCTACCTGCTCTAACCACTAGGCTACCTGGCTCTAACCACTAGGCTACCTGCTCTAACCACTAGGCTACCTGGCTCTAACCACTAGGCTACCTGGCTCTAACCACTAGGCTACCTGGCTCTAACCACTAGGCTACCTGGCTCTAACCACTAGGCTACCTGGCTCTAACCACTAGGCTACCGGCTCTAACCACTAGGCTACCTGCTCTAACCACTAGGCTACCGGCTCTAACCACTAGGCTACCTGCTCTAACCACTAGGCTACCTGCTCTAACCACTAGGCTACCTGCTCTAACCACTAGGCTACCTGCTCTAACCACTAGGCTACCTGGCTCTAACCACTAGGCTACCTGGCTCTAAACACTAGGCTACCTGGCTCTAACCACTAGGCTACCTGGCTCTAACACTAGGCTACCTGGCTCTACCCTAGGTACCTGGCTCTAACCACTGGGCTACCTGGCTCTAACCACTGGGCTACCTGGCTCTAACCACTAGGCTACCTGGCTCTAACCACTAGGCTACCTGCTCTAACAACTAGGCTACCTGCTCTAACCACTAGGCTACCTGGCTCTAACCACTAGGCTACCTGGCTCTAACCACTAGGCTACCTGGCTCTAACAACTAGGCTACCTGCTCTAACCACTAGGCTACCTGCTCTAACCACTAGGCTACCTGCTCTAACCACTAGGCTACCTGCTCTAACCACTAGGCTACCTGCTCTAACCACTAGGCTACCTGGATCTAACCACTAGGCTACCTGGATCTAACCACTAGGCTACCTGCTCTAACCACTAGGCTACCTGGATCTAACCACTAGGCTACCTGCTCTAACCACTAGGCTACCTGGCTCTAACCACTAGGCTACCTGGCTCTAACCACTAACCACTAGGCTACCTGGCTCTAACCACTAGGCTACGCTGCTCTAACCACTAGGCTACCTGGCTCTAACCACTAGGCTACCTGGCTCTAACCACTAGGCTACCTGGCTCTAACCACTAGGCTACCTGGTCTAACCACTAGGCTACCTGGCTCTAACCACTAGGCTACCTGGCTCTAACCACTAGGTTACCTGGATCTAACCACTAGGCTACCTGCTCTAACCACTAGGCTACCTGCTCTAACCACTAGGCTACCTGCTCTAACCACTAGGCTACCTGGCTCTAACCACTAGGCTACCTGCTCTAACCACTAGGCTACCTGGCTCTAACCACTAGGCTACCTGGCTCTAACCACTAGGCTACCTGGCTCTAACCACTAGGCTACCTGGCTCTAACCACTAGGCTACCTGGCTCTAACCACTAGGCTACCTGCTC
This sequence comes from Salmo trutta, assembly GCF_901001165.1. Classification (NCBI taxonomy): domain Eukaryota; kingdom Metazoa; phylum Chordata; class Actinopteri; order Salmoniformes; family Salmonidae; genus Salmo; species Salmo trutta. Next base: position 829,626 of record NW_021823350.1, on the reverse strand, counting down.
TAACCACTAGGCTACCTGGATCTAACCACTAGGCTACCTGCTCTAACCACTAGGCTACCTGGATCTAACCACTAGGCTACCTGGCTCTAACCACTAGGCTACCTGGCTCTAACCACTAGGCTACCTGGATCTAACCACTAGGCTACCCGGATATAACCACTAGGCTACCTGCTCTAACCACTAGGCTACCTGCCGTATTGTTATCTTAGATCCTGATACATTGTATTCCAGTAAGACAGGGTGGTTTTAAGAAGGATTCTACAGCCTTAATCTCTTGAGGGGGAAACCCTCAGTGATGCCCCCTGCCAGTTTCAACTGTACCAACCATGTTTTAAGTTGTGTAATAGCATCCGATATGTTCTACAGAAGACTACTGTCCTTTTTTTAGTTTTTGCTTGAATGGGTTTGTTGGCCTGTCTGAACTCTGGTACAGTCAGGATCCTGCGGTCGGTCTGCAGAAGAGGAAGATGTTTTACTGTCGTGTCTCTACTATCCAGACATCATCCTCTCCTTCAGCTGTACTGATCTGGAAGAACTGACCAGATGAAAGCCAGCTTCATGGTGAGACCTGTCTAGTATTTTCCAATCAGTGTAGATAAGAGGAGACTAGGAGAGGAGCGATTTTTAAGACGATTGGGAGAGCCATAGGTCGTTCCTGCCCAACTAGATGTGCAGGCATTGCGTTTCATCAACCAATGGTTGCTTGCCACGTCATCGACTGTGCAGTAGAGCAACAAATTGCTATATATGATGTGGTTATCCGATATGTTAAATACCTATCCAGGCGTTGTAAAATCTGGCATGTGTCTGCAATGTTGTCGGGCAGGAACTCGACCAGACCAGACACACCTGCTGAGTGCCTGCCTTCCTCCAGACAAAGCTGGCCAGCAGTCGTTCAGTCAACTCCAGAGGAACCACGACCTCCATGAAGGAACAAGGGTACTTGTTATTGTACACCCAGTATACAATATCACCCGGCAATATACAATGGTCTGAAATCACTGAAAGAATAATCTAAGGTTTAAAAGTACAAAATGGTGTCGTTGTGATGCTCTTTAAATCAGGAACTAGTCGGGGTGAATTACAGCCTTCTGTTGAATGACCATGTTCCTTGTTTTATAATGCTAACACTGTGGAAATGTATTCATCTGTTTGGTTATTTATGATAGGAGTTTACTTGTTGGCATGGGAAGGGTACACGTTTGAAATATCCATTTGGTATGAAAGGCCCATTGTTGTACAAATCGTTGGTGAGAATACACTGCTGGAAAAAGGCAATTTTAGGAAAATGTATTGACATTTTGGATAATTGCGTTTTCCTTGTATTGTTTACAGAAACGAGCACAGAGATGGATATTTTTATAATTGAACCATTTTATTTTTCAGATACAGTTCCAACTGTTCATACAAAACAGTTTTCAAATTCACATATACACTTGACATGGTGACCAGCTCTACAAGACATGCAGAAACAGATTGGTAATGCCTTTTCAAGGCATAACTCGGAAGCCTCTGTTACTCTCTTCATTCTTAGAACAAAAATACTGAAGCATTCTGGATACTGAGATTTCGTACTTAATTCGAGTGAAGTAAATCAAAATAAAGATTTCTAAATTCCCTCATAATTACAAGTGTGAAAGTCTATATTTTCCCCTAAAATATTTGATATGGAGATGTGTGGTCTGATGCAGTAGTGGTAGAAAAGCTGTTTAGTGTATTTCAAATGGTTATGTAGACAATTAACATGCCACCAACCATAAAACACGTTTGGTTTACATAGTGCCACATCTAATGTACACAATGTACAATTCTAACCATACACATGCATACTCAGTGAATGTGACACATTGTTGTCACTGAAAACAACCCTGAGTGAAAAATAATACCAATCAAACTGAAAGGTGCCGACAGAACCAAAAACCTTACGCTGCTTCCTGTTTGACCTAATCTGGGATCTAATGGAAGATACTCCATACATTGATTCTCCAATACTTCCTCAAATACTTTCAAGGTTTATCTATTTCAAACCTTTTTAATTTTGGCTGAAACCTCGTTTTATTATTAAGGCCTCATGATCCATGAGAAGAATCAGGGTCAGAAATAACGTTTTGGTTGAATGGCTTGATCCCTTTTTCACCAACCAAGGACATTCTGATAAAACAATCAAGCAACAGCCCCCTCAAATACAACTTCCAGCTTACCTTGTCTAACCCATTCCCTTTTCTTCCCCATACATATCTCAATGCTGAGAAATTCACAGTGCTTTTCTGTATCATCACCTTTTTAACTGTAATATCATTATCTCAAAAGTCTTCTACTACAAAAAATGTCTCAACTCAGAGCAAGATAAAATGGCTTGAAAATGACTGACAGTGAACGCTAGCTAGCTAGCTGATAACGATGGCTCTTAAACGTTGATCATAAGATGGCCCCCTACCCAGTGAGATGGAGGAGGGACACTGGGCTCTACTTTCCAGTGGAACAGCTCTGGGAACTAAGGGAAAAGCCAACAGTATTCACAGGGGTACAATACAGATACAGGCAGGGTGGACCGCTCACCGCCAGGGGGAAAACAAAAAGGATGTGTGTCCCAAATGGAACCCTATTCTCTATATAGTGCACCACTTTAGATCAGAGTCCTATGGGAACTGGTCAAAAGTAGTGCACTATGTAGGGAATAGGGTGCCATTTTGAGCCATCTATTCAGTGGAGTTGGGGTACACATGACAGATGTTGCCTATCTGTATCTAATAAGCGCCACTTCAACCCTAGCAGCAGTGGAAGATAATAACGGTGTTGATGCCAAAAACCATGTTGTTCCAGTCCAGCGGAGTGTCCCTTTAGAAGGTACTGGTCACTGAGGTAGTTAGCCGTCTCCCAATGTACACCCTGAGGACAGAGGGGAAAGAACATCAAAATACTACTATAGTTTTCTACATACGTTGTCAGCTTTATTTTGTGCAATTTGGTAAACATGCTAAAGTAGTTTTTTTGGTTTTTATTTTCAATTTATTTTTGTCGGTTAAGAGTTTCTTCAAAATCAGCAAGGCATTCTTCAGATGTCTCACTCTACAGTCCCCAGTGTATTTTATTTTATTTACTAGGATCGCCCAATGAGCTGCTGCTGAGGCAGGGTCTACTCTTCTTGGGGTCCAAACAGGAAACAACACATAAAACACACAGCACTCATTACAATGTAGTCATTTAGCAGACGTTCCCATCCAGAGAGACCCACAGCTAGCGCATTTATCTCAAGATAGCCAGGTGACAACCAGGCATCACAGTCGTATCCCAACCACATACAGTTGAAGTCGGAAGTTTACATACACCTTAGCCAAATACATTTAAACTCCGTTTTTCTCAATTCCTGACATTTGTTCCTAGTAAAAATGTCCTGTTTTAGGTCAGTTAGGATCACCACTTTATATTAAGAATGTGAAATGCCAGAATAATAGTAGAGAATTATTTATTTCAGCTTTTATTTCTTTCATCACATTCTCAGTGGGTCAGAAGTTCACATACACTCAATTAGAATTTGGTAGTGTCATGACATTGCCCTCTTTGGGTACAGCGAGCAACATCCCCCTCTCCCTCTCTATACTCCTTACACCAGGCTCTGTTAGACAGGTCATAAATTCCTGGAGGAGATCCTCTCCTCATGGCCAGAGTATAAGAGATGGTGAGTTTTCATTGAGAGAACAAAGGAATTTCTTCCACCTCACAGAACTTGACAACCGAACAATATTCATGTTCTGGAGAATGTATAAAAGATCGGTGAAGAATCCAGCTACGAACTGGTCCGTTTGGTACAATTTTGGGAAACTCATGAGAGACAATACAGCCACATTACCATAACCCTGTTTATACAAGAGTCTCAGTTATGAGGCTTACATCTAATTGTTATATAAAATGAATGAGTAAAGATGAAACTATTTGTGAAATTATGTAATGTGATTTTAGACTGTTTAATGAAGGAAACTCCAATTCCCTTTGGAGTTTAACTAATTCAGAGGCCCGCCCATGAGCACAGACATTGAGCTGGCATCATGGGACCAGCCCTTTCTGCTCCTCCAAATAAAACCCCCACCTTGGGAATTTATCTTCAGACCAGCTTACCTCGATAACCACAAGAGGGCTAAGGTTGCAGACCATGCATTTCCCTTGCTGAATTCTTAACCATACCACGTGGATAAACTCTTAGACTATCGATACCAACAGAATAAGAACAAATCTTTGATACTAATTACTAGTCTGCAGCTAGGAATAATGTACCCGTGAGGACCAACAACTGCCGAAAGATCTATTCTATAACGACATTAATGAATGTTACTCTGAACTACCCATTCTAACCACGGCAGAGAGAGAGAGCGGTCGGACAAACTCCAACAGAAACAAACTTTTCAACAGAGATCAGGATGACACACTGAGCTTAAATATATATATTGATTGCAATTATTCCAGAATGAGTGAGTGTTCATGTGCAAAGGATTAGCATTTCAATTATTATAATTATCAACTTTGTGGTGTCTTATCTCAGTCGACCCCCACTTCCCTATTGTCCACCAAGCCGCAATGTCGGTTTAGCCCACTAGGGCACATTCCCCTATCATTTCCTTGTAACCGTATCTTCTGTTTGTTATTTACTTAGTAAATAAATGAATTAAGACAATTGATGTATGGATGACTCATAGTGAAGCCTGGGTTCGTGCCAATATCCAACAATTTATGACGTTTGGAATGAGACTAACGTGAGGTAAAGAATAATTCATTAATTCAAAGACTAATTGATCAGATATTAAAATATCAGAAACTTATATTAGGAAAATTATAACTTCGTAATCTGAATATTTTCCCTGGTGCCCCGACTTCCTAGTTAATTACAGTTACATGATTAATTAGTTTAATCGCATAATAATAGTTAGTTATTTGATAAAAATAAGTCTTCAGTTTTAATGATGCCAAAGACACGACAGTAGCATTGTCTTTAAATTGTTTAACTTGGGTCAAACATTTTGGGTAGCCTTCCACAAGCTTCCCACAATACACCAGAGCTGGTGTAACAGTCAGGTTTGTAGGCCTCCTTTCTCACACACGCTTTTTCAGTTCTGCCCACAAATTTTATATAGGATTGAGGTCAGGGCTTTCTGATGGCCACTCCAATACCTTGACTTTGTTGTCTGATAAAGGAATTTATATGTTTAAAGTAATGATTAAAGTATTCCACCCTGAAATCATATAATTGTATGAAATGTGTTGGTGTCATAATTTAATAATGTGTGTGACTAGACCATTGTGTTACTATTTCGCAATATGAGCTGGGTAGAGTTGAAACATTCAAGGCCAACGGAACTGTCGACTTGTGATAACTCTGAAACAAAACAACAGGAAAGAGGGCCCTTCCAAGGCCCCTCTAATCTAGGGAGAAGAGGAACAGCGAGAAACTGCCCAGGCTGGTAGAAAAGGGATAAAACTGTGTGTGTGTGTGTAAGTAGGTGGGGGTGGGAGTTATAAAATGACTGAGTTGGCATTGTTGACTTCAGTACGTTCTCTGAATAAAGAACCAACCTTTTGCAGAAATCTGGGACTTTGCCTAATTCTTATTAACCCTAGCTTTACAGCCTAGGGGGAATTGGTCAAAGCTATAGTGATTGTTATCATCATTGGGATTGAAAATTCTCATGACATTGTCCTTAAGCCGTTTTGCCACAACTTTGGAAGTATGCTTGGGGTCATTGTCCATTTGGAAGACCCATTTGCAACCAAGCTTTACTTCCTGACTGATGTCTTGAGATGTTGCTTCAATATATCCACATAATTGTCCATCCTCATGATGCCATCTATCTTGTGAAGTGCACCAGTCCCTCCTGCAGCAAAGCACCCCCACAACATGATGCTGTCATCCCCATGCTTCATGGTTGGGATGGTGTTCTTCAGCTTGCAAGCCTCCCCCTTTTTCCTCCATACATAACGATGGTCATTATGGCCAAACAGTTCTATTTTTGTTTCATCAGACCAGAGGACATTTCTCCAAAAAGTACAATCTTTGTCCCCATGTGCAGTTGCAAACCGTAGTCTGGCTTTTTTATGGTGGTTTTGGAGTAGTGGCTTCTTCCTTGCTGAGCGGCCTTTCAGGTTATGTCGATATAGGACTCGTTTTATTGTGGAGATAGATACTTTTGTACCTGTTTACTCCAGCATCTTCACAAGGTCCTTTGCTGTTGTTCTGGGATTGATTTGCACTTTTCGCACCAAAGTACATTCATCTCTAGGAGACAGAACACATCTCCATCCTGAGCGGTATGTCGGCTGCGTGGTCCCATGGTATTTATACTTGCGTACTATTGTTTGTACAGATGAACGTGGTACCTTTAGGCGTTTGGAAATTGCTCCCAAGGATGAACCAGACTTGTGTAGGTCTACAATTGGCTGATGTCTTTTGATTTTCCCATGATGTCAAGCAAAGAGGCACTGAGTTTGAAGGTAGGCCTTGAAATACGTCCACAGGTACACCTCCAATTGACTCAAATTATGTCAATTAGCCTATCAGAAGCTTCTAAAGCCATGATGACATTTTCTGTAATTTTCCAAGCTGTTTAAAGGCACAGTCAACTTAGTGTATGTAAACTTCTGACCCACTGGAATTGTGATACAGTGAATTATAATTGAAATAATCTGTTTGTCAACAATTGTTGGAAAAATGACTTGTGTCATGCACAAGGTAGATGTCCTAACCGACTTGCCAAAACTATAGTTTGTTAACAAGAAATGTGTGGAGTGGTTGAAAAACAAGTTTTAATGACTCCAACCTAAGTGTATGTAAACTTCTGACTTCAACTGTATCACAGTCATATCCCCAACCACGTATCACATACATAATACAATGCAAAATGCATTAAAATGCCTGTCTCTTCACAGCAAGGTGTTACTTCATCTGGTTTATGAATCTGGTTTTATTGCTAACTTGAGTTACCTGCGGCAGGTAGCCTAGTGGTTAAGAGCATTGGGCCAGTAACCGAAAGGTTGCTAGATTGAATCCCTCAGCTGACAAAAAAAAATCTGACTTAAATAAAGGTTAAATAAATCTTGGGTGACAGAGTTCCATGTAGTCATGGTTCTATCTAATACTGTGTGTTTCCCAGCCTCTGATCTGGACCTGGAGACTGTTGAAGAGATCTCTGGTTGCATGTCTTATGTTGTACTGATGAGTGTCTGAACTGTGTACCAACTGCTTGAACAGACAGGTCTGTACCTTCAACACCTCGCACAAAGACCAATAGTGACGCAGTCAATCTCTCCTCAACTTTGAGCCAGGAGAGATTGACATTCTCCCTACATATACACAGTGCGTTAAAGGCTCACAGCTCAAACTCTGGTGAATGAAGTGGATCAACCACTCCATTCTTCCCACAGTGAGCTGCAACCAGAAAACGTAATACATCTGATCTGGGGCTTTAGCAGCACAGCTAAAACACACATCTGCTAGAATGCAGCTCTAGTCAACTCTGTGTGTGTGTGTGTGTGTGTGTGTGTGTGTGTGTGTGTGTGTGTGTGTGTGTGTGTGTGTGCTCTCCAGCACGTAGATATAGTTCATGCTAAAAAATACTGTAGTATAAAATACTGTAGTATAGCCTTCTAATTGTACTTAGATTAAGATCACATTATTGCTCAAGGACTCAATGACAGGCAATGGCATCTAGGATCTGATACTAGCAACCCCCCACCGGTTACCAGCTCACTTCCCAACAGATTCTTCCTGTCAGACCCGGGATTCAAACTGGCCACCGGTTACCAGCTCACTTCCCAACAGATTCTTCCTGTCAGACCCGGGATTCAAACTGGCCACCGGTTACCAGCTCACTTCCCAACAGATTCTTCCTGTCAGACCCGGGATTCGAACTGGCCACCAGCTCACTTCCCAACAGATTCTTCCTGTCAGACCCAGGATTCGAACTGGCCACCGGTTACCAGCTCACTTCCCAACAGATTCTTCCTGTCAGACCCGGGATTCGAACTGGCCACCGGTTACCAGCTCACTTCCCAACAGATTCTTCCTGTCAGACCCGGGATTCGAACTGGCCGCCGGTTACCAGCTCACTTCCCAACAGATTCTTCCTGTCAGACCCGGGATTCAAACTGGCCACCGGTTACCAGCTCACTTCCCAACAGATTCTTCCTGTCAGACCCGGGATTCAAACTGGCCACCGGTTACCAGCTCACTTCCCAACAGATTCTTCCTGTCAGACCCGGGATTCAAACTGGCCACCGGTTACCAGCTCACTTCCCAACAGATTCTTCCTGTCAGACCCGGGATTCAAACTGGCCACCAGCTCACTTCCCAACAGATTCTTCCTGTCAGACCCGGGATTCAAACTGGCCACCGGTTACCAGCTCACTTCCCAACAGATTCTTCCTGTCAGACCCGGGATTCAAACTGGCCACCGGTTACCAGCTCACTTCCCAACAGATTCTTCCTGTCAGACCCGGGATTCAAACTGGCCACCGGTTGCTGGCTCGCCTCTCTAACCACTAGGCTACCTGCTGCCCCTGGTATCTATGGTGGAGATGAGACAAATAGTATACTGATCATCAAACTATATTTGTGTTACTATAATCTCTCTACAGAGTGCAGATTATATCCCATACAAACGCACAAGAGAATATAAAACTCTTAACTATTTCATGTTCTGCTCTTTTACCCTTACAAATAATACATTCTTCATAATTAGCTTTATTTTCTAAATGTTTTTCGAATCATAACTCACCCCAGGCCGATGGCCAGTACGTGGGATATGAGCAGAGAAGGAAGGAACAGTTTGAGGAACTCTGCAGAGAAGATCCCTCCGTTCTTCATGACGCTGGTGTTTCTGATGCTGAGAGGGTTGGTACGTTTAGGATGCTTCAGAACAAACTCCCTGCATCCAAAAGACGAGAGCACATTACAATGTCCCTGGAAGTGGTTTAGGTAGAAAGGAATATCAAATTCTGTTCTATTCTATTTAAGTCTATAATAGCGTAGAATTGAATAGAATTTGTATTCAATTCAGCGATATTCTATTGTTTTCTATTCCAAACTGGGCTGAGTAGAACTTAATTGAAAACACATGTAATAGATATGAGCGGTCTGTCTGGGACACTGAGGGGAATATATCGAGGGGGTACTAACTTGCGTTGAATGTTCTCAGGTCTACTGGACCAGTCCCAGATCCAGTCTGCGTTCTTCTTCATCAGGTTCTCCACTTCACGTCTCCGTTCTAGATAGTCTTCTTCAGACTGGAACAGAATATTTAAAAAATATATACTTTATTTGTTCATTTGTTACAACGAGGAAACTGGTCTTCTGCTCTGCTCTCAACCTCTGAGTGGAAAAACTACGAATGTAAAACAATATATTACAGAATTTGAAATATTAGGTTAGAACTTTTTTGGTTTGTTTTATTACCCTTGAAACCACCGTGCTGTGCCTCACCAACTACTTTGAGATTAGTGCCCCACACAGAGTTTAATAGAATGATATTATATTGAATCTCTATGGTGTCCCTGGATAAGGGCTCCAAACCTGTGAGCTGTTCTTCTCTCCTGAGCTGTGCACTTCTGAACCCCGACGGAGCAAAGGAGTCTGGGGCCTCGGAGGACTGAGTCGGGGGGGGGGGGGGGGTGAGACACACAGCGGAAGAGAGAGACTACATAAGTATTGGGGAAGAGCCCTCTTGACAGATCTCTTGTGTTTTCATCATGACAAGCTTCATCTATTAAATCTGATCTGGAATGTAAAGAGGCACTCGTACAGATGACGGATAGGAGGTCAGAGGTCACTATAGTACCTACTGTATTACAACTCCAGTGCATGACAGTGTCTCTTATCTCTTAGTCCTTTGTGTTCAGATAGCTAATCTTATAAAACTAATCCAAAATTATTTTGTCCTGATCGGTCATGTGATGGTCTATATGGTATGTGATTGGTGAATAGAGAGAGACACCTGTCACAGGGCACACTGCCCCTGGAGCTGCTTCTTCCTGACTCGTGCTGGGCGTCTAACAACATCTTCTCCAAGTCCACCCCTCCCTGGACTGAGGCAGACGCAGACCCTGACCCAGGAATCAGGTCACCTCCCTGGGTAGAGGCAGAGAGAGACCCAGGCAGGACCGACACAGAGGTAGACACAGCCATCAGGTCTCCACCATGGACTGAGGCAGAGGCACCTGGCCCAGAGCCAGGTAGCTCAGTGGCAGAGCCTGGTAGCTCAGTGGCAGAGCCTGGTAGCTCATTGGCAGAGCCTGGTAGCTCAGTGGCAGAGCCTGGTAGCTCAGTGGCAGAGCCTGGTAGCTCAGTGGCAGAGCCTGGTAGCTCAGTGGCAGAACCTGACACCTGCTCTTCCTCCACACCAGCAGCCCCATGTGCTGGTGAGCCACCACTGTTGCCATTGTTAAAGTGCAGCTCCAACCAGGAACCTTAAAGAAGAAAAATAAACATGACAAAATGGCGCAGAACATTGAGACCTGATTCATAATAGGCCAGTCATAAAGCATGTATTAACATCCTTCGTGTACAGTGGGAGTGGTTGAGGAGGTGTGTTTAGCCTAGATAGCATGGCACAGTCATTGCTAAATGTGTTGTTCTTTAAATAGCACCTGCCCAGTGCCCACGTCAGTCTGTGCCCCCCTTATTGCTCAATGGTCCCTGTCCTCTGCCCACATTTTCCTTCATGTGTGTATCCAATAGGAAAGCGACTTGTTCAGGCCCCCCCTCCACTTTATAGGCTGGCTATCCAATAGGAAAGCGACGTGTTCAGCCCCCCCTCCACTTTATAGGCTGGCTATCCAATAGGAAAGCGACGTGTTCAGCCCCTCCCTTTTATTACATAACGGAGAAGCACACAACAGGTGGATGGGCAGAAGAATCTGGTTTGTTGTGTTCCTTATCATAGCCGCATTGAACAACGCCAAAAATAGCATCATTACAGCATTGAGAATACGCAATTCAGAACACTGCGCTAAGATCAATATCGAGTTTACATCATCCATTAGCTAGCTGACAATGTTATTATAGGCATGTCCTATAGCCTAACGATACCTATCCAACTGTGGTCTGTCTGATGTAGGACAGCCAGGCAACACCAGGAATGTTTACATGGTCGCGGAATACGGACTTTCGTCACCACTGCTGAAGAAACACTGTTGTGATACAATGTAGCAAACAAATCATATGTGTTGAATTGTGTCTCCGCGGCGCAACACTGTTTCACCATAATAATATGATGTAGAATGACGTAGGCTACATATCTCAGGAAGAGACACAGCATGGCATCCTGAATATACTGAGATCATACTGTTCGTTGTATTCACATTATGCAACATGTCATTATACACTATGAGACAGCAATTAACTTACCCTGCAAATTTTCCTCGATGACACTTCCTTTGTCTTCCGTCATGTTGGTAAATAAGGGACGCAATGCGTATTTGATTGACTCCCCTTTGCGTCGCGATCGTTCGAATCAAACGCCCTAAATATTTGGAATAATCCTGTAATTACAAATCCGAAGATGGACAATATTATTCTGATGCCTCTGAATTGGGAGAAAGGTGTAGATCGAGTGCAGACCATTCAGAAAAGCTCTAGACTACCAGAACAACAACAACACGCATGTGACTAAACTTGGCCGGCTATGTGGCCTACACGGGTTGGCTCCATGAATATCAAATCCGGTTCCTTATAACTGGTGTATTCATTCATCGAATTCCGTTGCAAAACGTTTCGTCTGTTGCGAAACGTTTTGTAAAGGAAACCGTTTCAAAGAAAACGAGAGTTTCTATTGGACAAATTCAGGTAGATCCCTCCCCGTTCGTTCCGTTTGCTCTGTGCATTTGCTTCCGTTTGGTTCCTAGAGTAAACGGTAAACGGTTTCTATTGCAAAACGTTGCCAGACGAAACGTTTTACTGTGTGAAGCAACTCTCTGGGCTGTTGACCTAAATGAACGCTTCATGTGATTGGTCCAGAAAGTACTAGAGGCAGTAGAGCTACATGTATACAAACAAGAGCGTGTTTATTTAGGCCTAAATAGCCTGATGTGATTCCTGTTATTATATCATAATACCGGTATGCATGACCTTTCTAGCAAACATGGGTATGTCTGGCAACACTCCATCCATAAAGTTAGCCTGCAATACATGTAAAAACAGCCTTCACCTGTTGACCTTTTCCAGACCATCCAAGACTATTGGAGTGATGAATGCATTGACAGTGTTTTTGATAATGTACGTGTCTAAAACTCATTTCCTGTACTTTGTCCTCAGGGTAGCCTATGGCTTCTAGATATACCATGACAGCTCTTACAGACTCCACAACAGCTCTCACAAGCTAACGTCTACTTAAAGTTTACTACTTCTGGTGTCCATATAGAGTTGTGAATTCAGTCATGCATTTGTGAGAAATATCACATCCAGCTAATCAGACTGATCTGAGAATGTGTTCTCTGACGCATTCTGCAGGGTCAGTTTGTCCTGCTGAGGACTGAGTATTCCATCACAATGGCACCCTCCCTCCGCTGTATCCTCCATCAGTATTCCATCACAATGACACCCTCCCTCCCCTGTATCCTCCATCAGTATTCCATCACAATGGCACCCTCCCTCCGCTGTATCCTCCATCAGTATTCCATCACAATGGCACCCTCCCTCCGCTGTATCCTCCATCAGTATTCCATCACAATGACACCCTCCCTCCCCTGTATCCTCCATCAGTATTCCATCACAATGGCACCCTCCCTCCCCTGTATCCTCCATCAGTATTCCATCACAATGGCACCCTCCCTCCGCTGTATCCTCCATCAGTATTCCATCACAATGGCACCCTCCCTCCCCTGTATCCTCCATCAGTATTCCATCACAATGGCACCCTCCCTCCCCTGTATCCTCCATCAGTATTCCATCACAATGACACCCTCCCTCCGCTGTATCCTCCATCAGTATTCCATCACAATGGCACCCTCCCTCCCCTGTATCCTCCATCAGTATTCCATCACAATGGCTCCCTCCCCTGTATCCTCCATCAGTATTCCATCACAATGACACCCTCCCTCCCCTGTATCCTCCATCAGTATTCCATCACAATGACACCCTCCCTCCCCTGTATCCTCCATCAGTATTCCATCACAATGACACCCTCCCTCCCCTGTATCCTCCATCAGTATTCCATTACAATGACAACCCTCCCTCCGCTGTATCCTCCATCAGTATTCCATCACAATGGCACCCTCCCTCCCCTGTATCCTCCATCAGTATTCCATCACAATGGCACCCTCCCTCCCCTGTATCCTCCATCAGTATTCCATCACAATGGACACCCTCCCTCCCCTGTATCCTCCATCAGTATTCCATCACAATGACACCCTCCCTCCGCTGTATCCTCCATCAGTATTCCATCACAATGACACCCTCCCTCCCCTGTATCCTCCATCAGTATTCCATCACAATGGCACCCTCCCTCCCCTGTATCCTCCATCAGTATTCCATCACAATGACACCCTCCCTCCCCTGTATCCTCCATCAGTATTCCATCACAATGGCACCCTCCCTCCCCTGTATCCTCCATCAGTATTCCATCACAATGACACCCTCCCTCCCCTGTATCCTCCATCAGTATTCCATCACAATGGCACCTTCCCTCCCCTGTATCCTCCATCAGTATTCCATCACAATGACACCCTCCCTCCGCTGTATCCTCCATCAGTATTCCATCACAATGGCACCCTCCCTCTGCTGTATCCTCCATCAGTATTCCATCACAATGGCACCCTCCCTCCTCTGTATCCTCCATCAGTATTCCATCACAATGGCACCCTCCCTCCGCTGTATCCTCCATCAGTATTCCATCACAATGGCACCCTCCCTCCCCTGTATCCTCCATCATTATTCCATCACAATGACACCCTCCCTCTGCTGTATCCTCCATCAGATAAGAGCTGTAGACAGATAATAACCCAGCCCTGGATTAATACACCTTGGCTACTTATGAAATCAGTGACATCTCTGGTCAAATTAGCTCGTCATGGTGAGATACAAAAACCGATTCCTCCCTCAACATTCCACATTATTGTGATACTATAAATAAATAAACATCCATATTGCTCAAGGTGGGTCCCCCTGTCTCTCTCTGTAGTGACGTGTCTGTGTGCTGTGGAGGAGTGGAGCTGCCCTGACCCGGCAGTGGCCAGGGGGTGTGTGGAGCTGGACTAGAGCCTGATGGAGGCTGCATGGAGGCAGGCAGAGACTGGCAACCAACACATCCCCCAGAAGGAGAGCCAAGCTCACAGCTCACAGCACACAGCTCACAGCACACAGCTCACAGCTCACAGCTCACAGCTCACAGCACACAGCACACAGCTCACAGCTCACAGCACACAGCTCACAGCTCACAGCTCACAGCACACAGCTCACAGCACACAGCACACAGGTCACAGCACACAGCACACAGCTCACAGCACACAGCTCACAGCTCACAGCTCACAGCTCACAGCTCACAGCTCACAGCACACAGCTCACAGCTCACAGCTCACAGCTCACAGCTCACAGCTCACAGCACACAGCACACAGCACACAGCACACAGCACACAGCATACAACACAGAGCATCACTGGCTAGGCACGTAGCACACACACACACACCCACGCATGTGCGTGTGTGTGGTGTGCGCACGCACCTGCAGCGACAGCCTCCTGCACCAGCACCTCCTCCTCCTCCTCCTCTGCTTCCTGTCTCCTACCGGCTGCATGGTTCCCTCTCTCCACCAGGGAGGGCTGTGTGTTCACGGTAAGCATCACAATCCTGCTCTGTCTCTTCCTTCATCTCAACTGGATTTTCCCTCTCTCCTCTTTTCTGCCTCCTCCCTTTTTGTGATGAATCATTATCCTCTCTCTGCCTGCATTATTTCAGGGATTGTGGGTGCTGATGGATGTGGAGGCTAGTTAGCTAGGGATTGTGGGTGCTGCTGGATGCGGAGGCTAGTTAGTCAGGGATTGCATGCAGGCAGCCTCCCATCATTATACTCCATTAGCAGAGAGAGCGAGAGAGAGATGAGGGCTGTGACTCAGGGAAGCAGATCTGGCTGTACGGTAGCGAGACTAGAGAGATAGACATGCAGAAGACGGTTCTGTGTTCATTTTAGGAGCATGTGCCACAGCTCATAGCAGAAAATGGCGATTCTAGCACAGTTCCCCAGCTAAGGCAGGCAAGGGAGCAGACAGACAGACACCGTTCACGTCACAAACTGGATCATGGTTTTAAGGTTGGTCTAACTCTAATCATACGCTTGTTTGATGTCCTGTTGGAGAGAGGTAGAGAGAGAGAGGTAGAGAGAGATAGAGGTAGAGGTATGTCAGAGAATGCTGCAGGGTGGAGCTGTTGTATACCTTCTGCTATCTGTATGTGTGGTGTGTATCTGTGACTGTGGTGTATCTGTGACTGTGATATGTATCTGTGACTGTGGTGTATCTGTGACTGTGGTGTATCTGTGACTGTGGTGTATCTGTGACTGTGATGTGTATCTGTGACTGTGGTGTATCTGTGACTGTGGTGTGTATCTGTGACTGTGATGTGTATCTGTGACTGTGGTGTGTATCTGTGACTGTGATGTGTATCTGTGACTGTGGTGTGTATCTGTGACTGTGATGTGTATCTGTGACTGTGGTGTATCTGTGACTGTGATGTGTATCTGTGACTGTGATGTGTGACTGTAATTGTGGTGTGTATCTGTGACTGTGGTGTATCTGTGACTGTGGTGTGTATCTGTGACTGTGATGTGTATCTGTGAATGTCGTGTGTATCTGTGACTGTGGTGTGTATCTGTGACTGTGATGTGTATCTGTGACTGTGATGTGTATCTGTGACTTTGATGTATATCTGTGACTGTGATCTGTGACTGTGATGTGTATCTGTGACTGTGATGTGTATATGTGACTGTGATGTGTATCTGTGACTGTGATGTGTGTCTGTGACTGTGACTGTGATGTGTATCTGTGACTCTGATGTGTGACTGTGACTGTGACTGTGATGTGTATCTGTGACTGTGATGTGTATCTGTGACTGTGATCTGTGACTGTGACTGTGATGTGTATCTGTGACTCTGATGTGTGACTGTGACTGTGATGTGTATCTGTGACTGTGATGTGGGTCTGTGACTGTGATGTGTATCTGTGACTGTGATGTGTATCTGTGACTGTGACTGTGATGTGTATCTGTGACTCTGATGTGTGACTGTGACTGTGACTGTGATGTGTATCTGTGACTGTGATGTGTATCTGTGACTGTGATGTGTGTCTGTGACTGTGATGTGTGTCTGTCAGATAGCTTGCTGTTCTTCAGTGTAATGGTAATGAGGATGTATGTGGACCTTGTTTTGTGGTAAACCTCTCTGTTAGTAGAAGCTGCCGCAGCATCTCTCTCTATGTAAAACAATATGGGCCCAGCCAGCCAGAGATGTTGGTCAGGTCGCTCCAGTCTCTGCCAGCCAGAGCATGATGTAATTGTTTTGACAGGTGCGAGATCCAAAACTGCCTGCAATTTGTATGTTCAAATCAAATCAAACGTTATTTGTCACATGCGCCGAATACAACAAGTGTAGACTTTACCGTGAAATGCTTAGTTACAAGCCCTTAACTAACAGTTCAGTTCAATAAGAGTTTTACCAAATAAACTAAAGTTAAACATAATAAAAATTAACACAATAAAATAACAATAACGAGGCTGTATACAGGGGGTACCAGTACCGAGTCAGTGTGTGGGGGTACAGGTTAGTTGAGGTAATTTGTACATGTAGGTGGGGGTGAAGTGACTATGCATAGATAATAAACAGCAAGTAGCAGCAGTGTACAAAACAAATGGGGGGCCATTTGATTCATTGTTCAGCAGTCTTATGGCTTGGGGGTAGAAGCTGTTAAGGAGCCTTTTGGACCTAGACTTGGCGCTCCGGTACCACTTGCCATGCGGTAGCAGAGAGAACAGTCTATGACTTGAGTGACTGGAGTCTCTGACAATTTGATGGTCTTTCCAGAGTTGAATAGAATGACACTGCATATTATATAGGTCCTGGATGGTGGCTTATAGTATGTTAAGGATGTACTTTGAGCCATTGCACGTTTCCTATGTTGTGTTTTAGGAAAACATACTGTAGTTGTTCTGGGTATGTTCATGTGTGTAGAGACAGTTGAAACATACTGCAGTTGTTCATGTGTGCAGAGACAGTTAAAGCTGCTGTTTTACTGCAGGTCCTACAACGCTCCAGGGAGTTCCATGTCTATTAGCTTGCTCAGATCACTCTTCTGGAATCCTTCTTTTGGGGAACGTGGGGGAGGTACCTTTCTCAGTGTCACATCCATCATCTTAATACATTGATCTTGTTGTTGTTGTCATGTGTTCAGATACGTAAGGCCGGGGTTCATCTAGACAGCGCTATTACAATAGGAGAGGACACTGACACAGACCAAATAAGTGTGTTTGGTCACAGAACAACTCTGTGGTCTCTGTGGTGAGGTAGTTAGTCACCCTTATTCCAGAACAACTCTGTGGTGAGGTAGTTAGTCACCCTTATTCCAGAACAACTCTGTGGTGAGGTAGTTAGTCACCCTTATTACTGAACAACTCTGTGGTCTCTGTGGTGAGGTAGTTAGTCACCCTTATTCCAGAACAACTCTGTGGTCACTGTGGTGGGGTAGTTAGTCCCCCTTATTCCAGAACAACTCTGTGGTCACTGTGGTGGGGTAGTTACATGTGTTGTCATGAAACTATCAATGCATTTGGGGAGTTTAATCACCTGCACTCATTCAGAACAGAGGAAATATTTTGGTTGATTCAACAGTTAAACTCATTACATTTAGATGGCTAGTTAAATTCATTCATACGTTAGTTTGGCAATGTGTTTATGTTTCTCTCTGGGTCTTTCCAATATAGTGTCACGTTCTGACCAGTAAAAGGGGTTATTTTGTTATTGTAGTTTGGTCAGGGCGTGGCAGGGGGTGTTTGTTTTGTGTGTTTCAGGGTTTTTGGTGTATGTTCTATGTTTTCTATTTCTATGTGGTTTTCTAGTTGTTCTATTTCTATGTTAGTTTTGGGAACGACCTCCAATTAGAAGCAGCTGGTTGTCGTTGCTTCTAAGTGGAGGCCATATTTAAGTGGGTTTATTTTCTCTTGTGTTTGTGGGTGGTTGTTTCTTTGTATAGCTGTGTAGCCTTACAGGACTGTCGGTCGGTTTCTTGTTTTGTTTAGTGTTCACGTTTAAAAAATATAAGTATAAGTATGGACACTTACCTCGCTGCGTATTGGTCCGATATTTCTTACTCCTCAGAAGACGAAGATTATGACAGAACTACCCACCAAACCAGGACCAAGCAGCGGGGATTGGAGCACCGGAAAAAAGGATGGATGTGGGAAGATGAACGACGATTCTGGGAGGACAAACTAAGGGAGCTAGAGGAGACCGAGAGGCATTTGGGGGGGGGGCACACGGGGAGTTGGGCAGAGTCAGGATGGAGACCTGAGCCAGCTCCCAGTGCTTATTACGGGAAGCGACGGATCAAGAAAGCACTGAGCTATGCGGAAATGCGCACTGTATTGCCCAGACGCATTCAAAGGCCGGTGCGATCGGTGAAAGCTCCTCAGTATGGCCAGGCTATGTTGAGCACTCAGCCAGGAAGGGTTGTGCAGGCTGTATGCTCCAGACCTCCAGTGCGTCTCCAGGGTCCAGTTTACCCTGTTCCTGCTCCTCGCACTACCCCTGAGGTGCATGTTACTAGGCAGGCGCCTCCAAAGCCAACCCCACGCATCAGGCCTCTAGTGCGCCTGCCCAGTCCAGTACATCCTGTTCCTGCTCCCCGCACTAGCCCTGAGGTGCGTGTCACTAGTCTGGCGCCTCCAAAGCCAGCCCCACGCATCAGGCCTCTAGTGCGCCAGCCCAGTACTTCCTGCTCCCCGCACTCACCCTCCAGTGGGCCTACATAACCCGGTACAGCCAGTGCCTGCTGTGAGCACTTGGCCTCCAGAGTCGCCCGCCAGCCCGGCGCAGCCAGAGTCGCCCGCCAGCCCGGCGCAGCCAGAGTCGCCCGCCAGCCCGGCGCCTTCAGTGGTGGGCTACAGGTTTGAATGGGGACTAAGAATGGAGCCAAAGCCACCTCCGTAGTTGGAGGATTGGGGAGGGGGGGGTGTAGCACGTTAGCCGACGGTGACGGTAGCCACCCTCCCTTCCCACCCTTTAATTTTGTGGTTATTGTTTTGTTTTTTGTTTCAGGTGCAGTTTTGGGAATGACCTCCAATTAGAAGCAGCTGGTTGTCGTTGCTTCTAATTGGAGGCCATATTTAAGTGGGTTTATTTTCTCTTGTGTTTATGGGTAGTTGTTTTTCGTATAGTCCTTACGGAACTGTTGGTTTACGTCTATTGTCTAAGTGTTCACTTCTATAAATAAAAGAAGATGAGCACGATACCCACTGCGCCTTGGTCCACTTTCTACGACGCACCTGACATATCGTTTTATTTAACCTCAAGGTGTCATGTTACTTTGGGTATTAACCGAGGGTTGTACCATTTGAAGGGTTATTTTATTTGCCTAAATCTGCATTATTTGAATAATTCCCATCCCAAATCCATGTCAGTCCAGGATTAGCTACTGCTAATCATTATTTAAAGAGTATACTGGGACTCAGAAATGCTGAGTGCAGGGAAACAGAAGAGAAGAAATAAAACATGCTTTTTTTTGTGTTGAATATCTGAATTAACCTGGGACCTGCAGCTTGACAATTTCAGTTTAGTCCCAGGTGATATCTAAAAATAATGGAGGAAATTCTAGTCCCGAGGTGCGTAGTTATTCTGTGTACATAATGTGTTGCTGGTGACACGTTTCCATTTTATTCAGTTGTACACAGTTTCAGTGTACCTGGTAGTCATCTAAAATAGTTTCACCTGAACTGTAGACTGATGACTTCATAAGCCAGGGATATCACTTTACCTTAGCCAATGGTCTGACAAATACTGTACATTCAGGGCAAATCGGTGAATCTAATAGGTGCCCTGCGTCATTTCTCTAACAAATACAGTGCCTTCAAAACGTTGTTACGTTACAGCCTTATTCTAAAATTGATTAAATTTAAAATAATCCTCAGCCATATAAACACAATGTCCCATAATGACAAAGCAAAAACAGGGTTTTAGAAACAGAAATTCTGTCACGGCTGTCTAAGGAAGAAGTGGACCAAAATGCGGCGGAATTAGGGTTCGTCATATTTAATTCACGAACACTATGCATTTACACAAAACAACAAACTGACAGCCAACACAGTCCTGTCAGGTACAAGCACACTGACATGAACAATTACCCACAACCCCACAAGGCAAAGTAGGCAACTTAAGTGTGACTCCCAATCAGCCACAACCCTCTACAGCTGTGCCTGATTGGAAGTCACACGGCCAAAATTAATGAAACAAAAACACACAGACTCAACTGCCACGTCCTGACCCAACTACACCCTCTACTGGTCAGGACGTGACAGTACCCCCCCCTCAAAGGTGCATACCCGAAATGCACCTACACAAAACACAAAAAAATCCCCAACAAAAATAAACACCTAAACAATAAGGGAGGGAAGGGAGGGTGGCTGCCGTCACCGACAGCACTGTGCTACACCCCCCCTCCCCAACCCACCTATATCAGGAGGTGGCTCCGGTTCTGGCCGTTCCGGGCAGTCGGGCCACTCTGGCAGTTCGGGGCAGTCTGGGCAGTCTGGCAGCTCGGGGCAGTCTGGCAGCTCGGGACAGTCTGGCAGCTCGGGACAGTCTGGGCAGTCTGGCAGCTCTGGGCAGTCTGGCAGCTCGGGACAGTCTGGGCAGTCTGGCAGCTCGGGACAGTCTGGGCAGTCTGGCAGCTCGGGACAGTCTGGGCAGTCTGGCCGCTCGGGACAGTCTGGGCAGTCTGGCAGCTCGGGACAGTCTGGGCAGTCTGGCAGCTCGGGACAGTCTGGGCAGTCTGGCAGCTCGGGACAGTCTGGGCAGTCTGGCAGCTCGGGACAGTCTGGGCAGTCTGGCAGCTCGGGACAGTCTGGGCAGTCTGGCCACTCCGGCAGTTCAGGGCAGTCTGGCCACTCCGGCAGTTCAGGGCAGTCTGGCCACTCCGGCAGTTCAAGGCAGTCTGGCCACTCCGGCAGTTCAGGGCAGTCTGGCCACTCCGGCAGTTCAGCGCAGTCTGGCCACTCCGGCAGTTCAGCGCAGTCTGACCTCTCTGGCGACTGTTGACTGGCGGGCAGCTCTGACGACTGTTGACTGGCGGGCAGCTCTGACGACTGTTGACTGGCGGGCAGCTCTGGTGATGGTTGACTGGCGGGCAGCTCTGACGAATGTTGATTGGCGGGCAGCTCTGACGACTGTTGACTGGCGGGCAGCTCTGTCGACTGTTGACTGGCGGGCCGCACTGACGACTGTTGACTGACGAGGCTGGGTTCACGCACTTGAAGCCTGGTGCGTGGTGCTGGTACTGGGCGTACCCGATTGTGACCACGCACCTCCATGCTAGTGCGGGGAGCTGGCCTGGGGCTCCATTCTTGCCCCGCAACACTCCCCTTGTGCCCCCCCCTAAAAAATTATTGGGGGTGCCTCTCGGTCTCCCTTACCTCGCCAGCCTTCTTCCGCTGCTTGGTCGTGTGTTGGTGGGAAATTCTGTCACGGCTGTCTAAGGAAGAAGTGGACCAAAATGCGGCGGAATTAGGGTTCGTCATATTTAATTCACGAACACTATGCATTTACACAAAACAACAAACTGACAGCCAACACAGTCCTGTCAGGTACAAGCACACTGACATGAACAATTACCCACAACCCCACAAGGCAAAGTAGGCAACTTAAGTGTGACTCCCAATCAGCCACAACCCTCTACAGCTGTGCCTGATTGGGGGTCACACGGCCAAAATTAATGAAACAATAAAAACACACAGACTCAACTGCCACGTCCTGACCCAACTACACCCTCTACTGGTCAGGACGTGACAAATACCTTATTGTCACGGGATACTAGGAGTGGTGGTAGAGTCAGGCACAGAGGTGAAGTATAACGACCTTTATTCTTCCCGGCACAAAACGGTCAACGCCAAAACCAACGGGCGCGTAAAACAAATGACCAACCCAGTACAACGGGCAAAACAGTCCGGAGAGAGAATACAAGGCGTAAGCCAGCACATCCAAAATAAACACAACAGTAAACGTAATCCCGTACAAACCTGGGCGGGCTAAGCAGGCTTAAATAAACACAAATCAAGAACACAATAGGGAACAGGTGCAACCAATAAGACATTACAAACAGAAAAGGAAAAAGGGATCAGCGGTGGCTAGTAAGCCGGCGACGCCGAGCGCCGCTCGAACAGGCAGGGGAGCCACCTTCGGTGGGATTCGTGACAATTATTTACATAAGTATTCAGACCCTTTGCTATGAGACTTGAAATTGAGCTCAGGTGCATCCTGTTTCCATTGATCATCCTTGAGATGTTTCTACAACTTGATTGGAGTCCATCTGTGGTAAATTCAATTGATTGGACATGATTTGGAAAGGCACACACCTGTCTATATAAGGTCCCACAGTTGACAGTGCATGACAGAGCAAAAACCAAGCCATGAGGTAGAACCCTTTTCTACCTGGAACCCAAAAGTGTTCTACCTGGAACCCAAAAGGGTTCTCATACGGGGACAGCCAAACAAAAAACTTTTTTTTCTAAGAGTGTAGACCAGGGTTATGGCTTTGAAAATAAGTCAAGCTGAGATTAAGGTTTGTATTCATAGTTCAACTATAATGACAAACAAAAACACACCTCTCTCTCTCTTCTCACCTAACCAAGAGAAGCATGCTGGTGCCTGGGACGTTTAGGTTGTGACAGATGATTTTCTCTTCTCCTCTGCTGTCAGGGTAATATGCTTGTATTTCTGTCTGTAGTTTAGATGTGTAGTTTTAGTTGGTGTAGTACAGCAATATTAAATGCTTGCATAGCTGGCAGTATGAATAAATATAAAATGAGGAACCTTCCTCCTACGACAGGATCCCAGGGAGACATGCTCATTAAACAAACGCTGTATCAGCTAGCCTGACACACACACACACACACGCACACGCACACGCACGCACGCATCTCTCTCTCTACTGCACCTGCTGTCTCAACCTCTGAATGCTCGGCTATGAAAAACCAACTGACAACTGTTACACTAGCTAACAGTGTGTTCAGAGGTGTTAGACTAGCTAGCAGTGTGTTCAGGGGTGTTAGACTAGCTAACAGTGTGTTCAGAGGTGTTAGACTAGCTGGCAGTGTGTTCAGGGGTGTTAGACTAGCTAACAGTGTGTTCAGGGGTGTTAGACTAGCTAGCAGTGTGTTCAGGGGTGTTAGACTAGCTAGCAGTATGTTCAGAGGTGTTAGACTAGCTAGCAGTGTGTTCAGGGGTGTTAGACTAGCTAGCAGTATGTTCAGAGGTGTTAGACTAGCTAGCAGTGTGTTCAGAGGTGTTAGACTAGCTAACAGTGTTTTCAGGGGGTGTTAGACTAGCTAACAGTGTGTTCAGGGGTGTTAGACTAGTATCAGGGTGTTAGACTAGGTATCAGGTGTGTTAGACTAGGTATCAGGTGTTAGACTAGGAATCAGGTGTTAGACTAGGTATCAGGTGTTAGACTAGGTATCATGTGTTAGACTAGGTATCAGGTGTTAACTAGGTATCAGGTGTTAGACTAGGTATCAGGTGTTAGAATAGGTATCAGGTGTTAGACTAGGTATATGGTGTTAGACTAGGTATCAGGTGTTAGACTAGGTATCAGGTGTTAGACTAGGTATATGGTGTTAGACTAGGTATCAGGTGTTAGACTAGGTATCAGGTGTTAGACTAGGTATCAGGTGTTAGACTAGGTATCAGGTGTTAGACTAGGTATCAGGTGTTAGACTAGGTATCAGGTGTTAGACTAGGTATCAGGTGTTAGACTAGGTACCTGTGTGATCAGAGGTGTTAGTGTGTTAGACTACGTATCCAGGTGGTTGTGTCCCAAATGGCACCCTATTCCCTATAGTGCACTACTTTAGACCAGGACCCTATTCCCTATAGCACTACTAGCTCCATAGGGCTCTGGCCAAAAGTAGCACACAAGATAGTGTGCCAATTCCCAATCTTGTCCTCAAACCATCACCTAATCATTTTATTTATTTATTCAACTAGGTAAGTCAGATAATAAGAACAAATTTGTATTTACAATGACGGGCCTATCGGGGAACAGTGGGTTAAACTGCCTTGTTCAGGGGCAGAATGACAGATTTTTTACCTTGTCAGCTCTGAGATTCGATCTAGCAACCTTTTGGTTACTGGCCCAACGCTCTAACCACTAGGCTCCTGTCGCCCCAGTTTACAATTTGCTCATTCACCCCCCCTCTCCCCAGGTCGTTGCTGTAAAAGAGAATGTGTTCTCAGTCAACTGACCTGGTAAAATAAGGGTTAAATAAATCCAAAAGATACAGTCATTAGTGTGCAGCTCACATCCCTCCTCTCCTCCTCCTTTATTGCTCTCTGTGTTCCTCCTCTCCTGCTCTGTCAGAGGTCAGGGTTTGTAAGGGAAAAGTCACATCTGTTATGTGGACTAAATTGTGACAGTACTGGCCTGGTGGGCACTGAGACACAGTAGCACTGGCATGGACACTGTCTGTCTGAGATACAGAACAACACAGGGGATATAGAACAGCTTCGCTTGGTCCAGGAAATAAATGTTTCAGCTCCAATGTCCAATTGTACTGTATTTTTATACTGTCAGACAGCAATTTGTTTTGGTAACTGTCAGATCAAAATGTCTTCTCTAGGAATACTGTTGACAACTTGCCATAGTTAAACTTTTATTTATCTTTTTCTCTATATTTCTTCACTAAAGGTTGAACGTTCAAATCTTTCTTATTGAATGTCAGTAGACTGCTCGCTTCTCTGCTGTGGCGTGAGAGATATTCCCAGTGGTCCAGAGATACGTTATTACTCAATGTGGCCTATATATAGCTACCTATTACAATACTATAGTTATTACAGTGTTAGAGGGTCACACATCATTTCTCATATGACATGACAAGGTTTTCTCTTGTGAATGAGACTACGCCCTCTCCGTCATTCCTCCTCCTCTCTCTCCATCTCTCTCCATCTCTCTCTCTCCTCTCTCCTCTCTCTCTCTCTCTCTCTCTCTCTCTCTCTCTCCTCTCTCTGTC
>NW_021823350.1:511881-578082 GCF_901001165.1 Salmo trutta | reverse complement strand
TCGAAGTACGGTAATGGAATATTTAGAATTCTTTTGTCACGAAACGCGTCGGGTGCGTCACCCTTATTTACCCTTCGGATAGTGTCTTGAACGCACGAACAAAACGCCGCTATTTGGATATAACTATGGATTATTTGGGACCAAACCAACATTTGTTATTGAAGTAGAAGTCCTGGGAGTGCATTCTGACGAAGAACACCAAAGGTAATCAACTTTTCTAATAGTAAATCAAGTTTGGTGAGTACCACACTTTGTGGGTGTCAAAATAGCTAGCCTGTGATGGCTGGGCTATCTACTCAGAATATTGCAAAATGTGCTTTCACCGAAAAGCTATTTTAAAATCGGACACAGCGAGTGCACAAAGGAGTTCTGTATCTATAATTCTTAAAATAATATTATTTTTTTGTGAACGTTTATCGTCAGTAATTTAGTAAATTCACCGGAAGTGTTCGGTGGGAATGCTAGTCACATGCTAGTCACATGCTAATGTAATAAGCTGGTTTTTGATATAAATATGAACTTGATTGAACAAAACATGCATGTATTGTATAACATAATGTCCTAGGATTGTCATCTGATGAAGATCATCAAAGGTTAGTGCTGCATTTAGCTGTGGTTTGGGTTTATGTGACATTATATGCTAGCTTGAAAAATGGGTGTGTGATTATTTCTGGCTGGGTACTCTGCTGACATAATCTAATGTTTTGCTTTCGTTGTAAAGCCTTTTTGAAATCGGACAGTGTGGTTAGATTAACGAGAGTCTTGTCTTTAAAATGCTGTAAAATAGTCATATGTTTGAGAAATTGAAGGAATAGCATTTCTAAGGTATTTGAATAACGCGCCACGGGATTCTACTGGCTGTTGAGTAGGTGGGACGCAAGCATCCCACTGGCCCAGAGTTTGACATCTTTTATAATCAACAGAGATTCATGAATGAAACCGGGGATGCAGTAAAGAGGTTCTCTGATCCATTATCTGCCACCTCCTCATGACCTGGTAAAATAGACTGACTCTCGATATGTTATTGGCAGAAGAGGGCGGTGTAGATAGATGATTAGGTTCATTTGCTGTACGTACATCCCTGATAGGCACAGCTCATGTTTGGGAAATGGAAAATTGTTGTAAGAACTGTATTGTGGACTGCTTTCACCTGTATGAGTGTGTTGAAATTGTGTGATTGATGGGTATAGGCCAAAGTATGAAAGGTTTGATCACCAGAACTCTAAGAGAGTTGACGACGCAGCAGAGGGTGAGATATGGACCGATTCCGAGCTCCGACCAGTGGGAGGACGAATACTGGAAGATGGCTCCGTTTCTTTTAACCATGAGGAGCCAATGTGTGATGAAACCGTTTTCAACGTTTAGGTTTGACTGTTCCTTTAATGATGATTATGATGAAAATCCTGTAAACAAGTGTCATAATTGGAAATAAGCCAAGGACAGTCATTGATGAGTATCGGATGAAGCTCGCATCTGCTACAAGACCATGGTGCTTGCCTACGGAGCTGTGAGGGGAACAGCACCTCCGTACCTTCAGGCTCTGATCAGGCCCTACACCCAAACAAGGGCACTGCGTTCATCCACCTCTGGCCTGCTGGCCCCCCCTACCTCTGCGGAAGCACAGTTCCCGCTCAGCCCAGTCAAAACTGTTCGCTGCTCTGGCACCCCAATGGTGGAACAAGCTCCCTCATGACGCCAGGACAGCGGAGTCAATCACCACCTTCTGTAGACACCTGAAACCCCACCTCTTTAAGGAATACCTGGGATAGGATATAGTAATACTTCTAACCCCCCCCCCACAAAAAAAGATATAGATGTACTATTGTAAAATGGTTGTTCCACTGGATATCTTAAGGTGAATGCACCAATTTGTAAGTCGCTCTGGATAAGAGCATCTGCTAAATCACGTAAATGTAAATGTAAAATGTATTGGTTTGGTTAATCCTTGTATAACAATTATGTTTCCATATAGCATTTGATAATCAATGTGAATTATTAGTCATTTAAGGGTGGAATGATAAGAGAATGATCTAATAAGGGTAAATGAATCAATAATCCATCATTAATTAGTACTTATGTAGCATGGATAATTAATCATTAATGTACTGAATGTTAGTCTCATAAAGGTCTAGTAGAGGCTGGAGAGGGAGAGAAATGTGTGTGTATTTAGAGATGATACCGGGAGTAGCCTTCAAGGTTCTCCTAATCTATGGGGAAAGGAACAGGCAGTGCTGGAGCAGTGGTGGGAGGTCAAGGAAGAGATACTGTTCACCTACTGTCTGTGCGTAAGTGTGTGCATAGGTTACCTACTTTTGGGTGTGGATGTGTGTGCGTAGCGGAGAGAGAGGATAAAATTAACATCTTTGTTATTCGGACCTCAGAACGTTCTCTGAATAAACTGTACAAGACCTTTTGCAGAAAGCTGAGTCCTTGCCTAATTATTAACCCAGTGTCTTACAAACCCTGGGGATTAGTCAAGGCTTATTGATTGTTAATTTGTACCATTGGGATATAAAATTCCATTATCAGGATGACAGTAGTGGTGTAGTCTACGGCGATACGGATATCACTTATTATCGATATTTACATAGCGCATTGATGTCAATTACACTGCTGCTTTCTCATCAATAAGTGCATCAATGACGTTGTCCCCACAGTGAGTGTACGTACATAGCCCAACCAGAAGCCATGGATTATAGGCATCAGCCGCACTGGCTAAAGAGCAGAGCTGCCGCTTTCAAGGAGTGGGACTCTAACCCGGAAACTTATAAGAAATCCCGTTATGCCCTCCGACAGAAACCATCAAACAGACAAAGTATCAATACAGGATCGAATCTTACTACACCGGCTCTGACGCTCGTCGGATGTGGCAGGGCTTGCAAACTATTACAGACTACAAAGGGAAGCACAGCCGAGAGCTGCCCAGTGACACAAGCCTACCAGACGAGCTAAATTATTTTTATGCTCGCTTCAAGGAAAGTAACACTGAAACATGCATGAGAGCATCAGCTGTTCCGGACGACTGAATGATCACGCTCTCCGCGGCCGATGTGTATAAGACCTTTAAACAGGTCAACATTCACAAGGTCGCTGGGTCAGACGGATTACCAGGACGTGTACTCCGAGCATGCACTGACCAACTAGCAAGTGTCTTCACTGACATTTTCAACCTCTCCCTGTCTGAGTCTGTAATACCAACATGTTTCAAGCAGACCTCCATAGTCCCTGTGCCCAAGAACACTAAGGTAACCTGCCTAAATGACTTCTGACCCGTAGCACTCACATCTGTAGCCATGAAGTGCTTTGAAAGGCTGGTCATGGCTCACATCAACACCATTATCCCAGAAACCCTAGACTCACTCCAATTTGCATACCACCCCAACAGCTCCAAGGATGATGCAATCTCTATTGCTCTCCACACTGCCCTTTCCAACCTGGACAAAAGGAACACCTATGTGAGAATGCTCTTCATTGACGACAGCTCAGTATTCAACACCATAGTGCCCTCAAAGCTCATCACTAAGCTAAACACCTCCCTCTGCAATTGGATCCCCCTGGACTGCCTGACGGGCCGCCCCAGGTGGTAAGGGTAGGTAACAACACATCCGCCACGCTGATCCTCAACACGGGGGACCCTTAGGGGTGTGTGCTCAGACCCCTCCTAAACTCCCTGTTCACTCATGACTGCATGGCCAGGCATGACTCCAACACAATCATTAAGTTTGCTGATGACACAACAGTGGTAGGCCTGATCACCGACAACGATGAGACAGCCTATAGGGAGAAGGTCAGAGATCTGGCCGAGTGCTTCCAGGACAACAACCTCTCCCTCAATGTGATTAAGACAAAGGAGATGATTGTGGACTATAGGAAAAGGAGGACCGAGCACGCCCCTATTCTCATCAACGGGGCTGCAGTGGAGCAGGTTGAGAGCTTCAAGTTCCTTGGTGTCCACATCACCAACAAACGATCATGTTCCAAGCACAGTTCCAAGTCAGTCGTGAAGAGGGCACAACAAAACCTAATTTCAATAGTGCCAAATTATACATTATATAAAGGGCATTATTGCCACCATAAAAGTTAAATGGAGGGCGTTTTTTTTTGTACCCATCATGCAGAACCTATGTGGAATTCCTAGTCTCCGACAGCTTTTGGAACTGCAGATCTGCGGTCAAGAACATTGAGTTCCACAAAGTTTGCTGCTTCAGCGTCTTTAGATATTTTTGACAGATGTTACTATGGAATACTGAAGTGTAATTACAAGCATTTCATAAGTGTCAAAGGCTTTTATTGACAATTACATGAAGTTGATGCAAAGAGTCAATATTTGCTGTCTTGACCCTTCTTTTTCAAGACCTCTGCAATCCGCCCTGACATGCTGTCAGTTAACTTCTGGGCCACATCCTGACTGATGGCAGCCCATTCTTGCATAATCAATGCTTGGAGTTCGTCAGAATTTGTGGGGTTTTGTTTGTCCACGCGCCACTTGAGGATTGACCACAAGTTCTCAATGGGATTAAGGTCTGGGGAGTTTCCTGGCCATGGACCCAAAATATCTGTCACGTCCTTACCAGTATAAGGGTTATTTGTTATTGTAGTTTGGTCAGGACGTGGCAGAGGGTATTTTGTTTATGTGGTTCGGGGTGGTGTTTTATGTAGTAGGGTGTTTGATTTATTATTTCCGGGTTTTGGGGGTTACGTTCTAGGTTTGTATTTCTATGTGGTCTCTAGTCTTTTGTATTTCTATGTCTAGTTTATTGGGGTTGGACTCTCAATTGGAGGCAGGTGTTTTCTAGTTGCCTCTGATTGAGAGTCCTATATATGGGTATGTGTTTGGTTAAGTGTTTGTGGGAGATTGTTTCTTGTTTTGCCTGTGTGAGCATGACAAGACTGTTTTGTTGTTCGTGAGTTCTTTGTTTTTGTTATTTTGGTGTTCTCTTTATTTTAAAAATAAATACAAGATGAGCATCCACATTCCTGCTGCGTTTTGGTCCTCCATTCCCAACGACAACTGTTACAGAATCTCCCACCACAACAAGACCAAGCAGCAGAAGAAGGAGAGGAGGATCGCTGAGAAAATGGACTTTGATATGGACGATCGTGAGAAGTGGATGTGGGAGGAGATTATGGCCGGAGAAGGTCCATGGAGGAAGTGGAGCGATGACAGGGAACGCTACAGGGGAACACGACTGGCGTTTAATCCCGAGAGGCAGCCCCAATAAAAAAATTTGGGGGGGCACATGGGTAGTTTGGCTGGGCGAGGATTGAGCCCCAGGCCAAATCCCCGTACCTTTTCTGGGCAACCAGTGACTGGACAGGTCCCGTGCTAAGGGGAATGGGTACTGTGGTGAGGCCAAGTATTTTTAGGCCGGTACGCGCAATACCAGCGCCCTGCATTTGCCAGGGGGAAGTGGGTATCCAGCCAGTAAGAGCGATGCCAGTTCTGCGCTCGAGACCGCCAGTATGCCTCTAAGGTCCAGTGCGTCAGCCCAGTCCGACTCGTCCTGTTCCCGCTCCCCGCACTAGCCCTGAGGTGCGTGTTCCCAGGCTGATACCTCCAGTACCAGCACCACGCATCAGGCTTCCAGTGCGTTAACCCAGTCCGACTCGGCCTGTTCCCGCTCCCCGCACTAGCCCTGAGGTGCGTGTCCCCAGGCTGATACCTCCAGTACCAGCACCACGCATCAGGCTTCTAGTGCGTCAACCCAGTCCGACTCGGCCTGTTCCCGCTCCCTGCACTAGCCCTGAGGTGCGTGTCCCCAGGCTGATACCTCCAGTACCAGCACCACGCATCAGGCTTCCAGTGCGTCAGCCCAGTCCGACTCGTCCTGTTCCCGCTCCCCGCACTAGCCCTGAGGTGCATGTCCCCAGACTGGCACATCCAGTACCAGTACCACGCATCAGGCTTCCAGTGCGTCAGCCCAGCCTCGAGAGTTCGGCAATAGTGTGCAGTCCAGAGTATCCGGCAAGTGTGCAGTCCAGAGTATCCGGCAAGTGTGCAGTCCAGAGTATCCGGCACCAGTGTGCAGTCCAGAGTATCCGGCAACAGTGTCTAGTCCGGAACCGAGGGAGACTGCCTGTGATCCGGAACCAAGGGAGTCTGCCTGTGATCCGGAACCAAGGGAGTCTGCCTGCGATCCGGAACCAAGGGAGTCTGCCTGCGACCCGGAACCGAGGGAGTCTGCCTGCGACCCGGAACCGAGGGAGTCTGCCTGCGACCCGGAACCGAGGGAGTCTGCCTGCGACCCGGAACCGAGGGAGTCTATCATCGACCCGGAACCAAAGGGGTCTGCCTGCGACCCGGAACCAAAGGGGTCTGCCTGCGACCCGGGACCAAGGGAATCTGCCTGTGAGCCAGAACCGAAGGGGTCTGCCTGTGACCCAGAACCGGGTGAGTCTGCCTATGACCCGGAACCAAGGGAGTCTATCAGCAACCCGGAACTGAGTAAGTCTGTTGACAATCCGGAACTAAATATGATTATCTGTGTATCAAATGAGTCTGCCTACATTGTGGAACGGAAGAGGTCTGCCTACGATCCGGAATGATGGGAGTCTGCCTACGTCCCGAAACTGAGCAAGTCTGTCTGCATTCTGGAGGACAGTAGGCCGGAGCCAGAACCACCTCCTGTATAGGTGGTTTGGGGAGGGGGGGTGTAGCACAAGTGCTGTCGGTGACGGCAGCCACCCTCTCTTCCCTCCCTTTAGTTTAGGGGGATTTTTTTGGTTGTTGTTGTTTTATTGTTTTTTTTTAGTTATGAGGTGCATCCGGGGTCTGCACCTTTAGCGGGGGGGGGGGGGGGGGGGGGGGGGGTGGTGGTGGTACTGTCACGTCCTGACCAGTATAAGGGTTATTTGTTATTGTAGTTTGGTCAGGACGTGGAAGAGGGTATTTTGTTTGTGGTTCGGGGTGGTGTTTTATGTAGTAGGGTGTTTGATTTATTATTTCCGGGTTTTTGGGGTTATGTTCTAGGTTTGTATTTCTATGTGGTGTCGTGTCTTTGGCTATGCCGGATTAAGTGATATGACATGCTAACCTATAAAATTATTTCTCTGTAATTAATTTAACCTGATTAAGCTAATCATGTAAATGTAATGAACTACAAAGTCGGGGCACCACAGAAGAACGTTTATAGAGCTGTTATCTTCCGAATAAACTCTTAAAATACTTAGTAATATTTTACATCGATAGCAGTCAATATTAACCCTTATCTTATTTTCAGTCTCATAATGAAAGTTGTAAATTCTTGGCTATCTTCACGAACCCTGGCTAACAAGTTGAATCAGCAATACAAAATTGGGTTTAATTATTTATTTACTAAATACCTAAACTAATCACACAGAATTACAAATACACCGAATACAAATGATGTCATACATGATGGCTGGTTACACAAAGGAAAGGGGGTTGGGCTTGAATGAAAGAGCGGGAAGAATTAGGAACAAAGAAACAGCAGCTTTGCTATCGTAAATACATTATCTTATGCATTCTAAGTTACCACCCATTTGGAAAAGGAAAATGCAATAAATATTTACTCTGAGCTGCGCTTCGGTAGATTGGTCGTAGATGCTGGCCGGGTTGGCCAACAGATCTTCCTGTACTCGGAAGAATGTCTCTGGTGGTAAATTGGATACGTGGTGGTATCTTCGTCCGTCTGTTAGACTGGATCCGTCGTCCGTCCTTTCCTAGCCCACGTCTACAGCGGCCGCTGCTAACTCAACGGCTAGGAAGTATCACTTCTGTAGTGAATAAGCTCAAAGTTCATACCATTCGCCCCCAAAGCTCACGCCGAGGTTGGCTTAGTTCTGTACTTGACATGTGTGTCCTTCTAACGTAGAGGCTGCAGACCTCACGTACTGGAACAACGGGGTTATCTTTTCGTCAAAGGCTTATATAGTGGAGAGGGGGGAAGGATGTGTTTCATCGTTTATAACCCCTCCTCTTCACAGGGGTGGGCCACTGATCAAGCAGGGCACTTTCCTTATGAAAACCCAATTCTCTCATTTGGAAGCTAAAATTACATTTAATCTCCTAACAAACAATTTCAATATCAAACATTTCAATTGCATAACAATTCCATGTGACTCTGATAACTAGAGGGTGGATACTTTCCCAGGTACAGTTTATGTCGTCCTGTCATCAGTCATAATGTCTCAGATGACAACTGAACTGACATCCATACTCATTACGTTCCAAAGCATATTTCCAACTGGTTTTATTACCAAAATATGGTTCCTTTCCCCATTTGTTTGATGTTCCCAGACTCTCTATATTTAACACAGGCTATTCAAGTCCTTCAGTAGGGTCAGAGAGAGAGGGGAAGGGAGAAAGGTATTTATGGGGGGGTCATAAACCTTACCCGCAGGCCAACGTCATGACAGTGGTCTCTAGTCTTTTATATTTCTATGTCTAGTTTATTGGGGTTGGACTCTCAATTGGAGGCAGGTGTTTTCTAGTTGCCTCCAATTGAGAGTCCTATATATGGGTATGTGTTTGGTTAAGTGTTTGTGGGAGATTGTTTCTTGTTTTGCCTGTGTGAGCCTGACAAGACTGTTTTGTTGTTCATGAGTTCTTCGTTTTTGTTATTTTGGTGTTCTCTTTATTTTAAAATAAATACAAGATGAGCATCCACATTCCTGCTGCGTTTTGGTCCTCCATTCCCGAGGACAACCGTTACAATATCAATGTTTTGTTCCCCGAGCAACTTAGTTATGACTTTTGCCTTATGGCAAGGTGCTCCATCATGCTGGAAAAGGCATTGTTCATCACCAAACTGTTCCTGGATGGTTGGGAGAAGTTGCTCTCAGAGGATGTGTTGGTACCATCCTTTATTCATGGCTGTGTTCTTAGGCAAAATTGTGAGTGAGCCCACTCCCTTGGCTGAGAAGCAACCCCACACATGAATGGTCTCAGGATGCTTTACTGTTGGCATGACACAGGACTGATGGTAGCGCTCACCTTGTCTTCTCCGGACAAGATTTTTTCCGGATGCCCCAAACAATCGGAAAGGGGATTCATCAGAGAAAATGACTTTACCCCTTGTCCTCAGCAGTCCAATCCCTGTACCTTTTGCAGAATATCAGTCTGTCCCTGATGTGGCTTCTTTGCTGCCCTTCTTGACACCAGGCCATCCTCCAAAAGTCTTTGCCTCACTGTGCATGCAGATGCACTCCCACCTGCCTGCTGCCATTCCTGAGCAAGCTCTGTACTGGTGGTGCCCTGATCCCACAGCTGAATCAACTTTAGGAGATGGTCCTGGCGCTTGCTGGACTTCTTGGCGGCCTGAAGCCTTCTTCACAACAATTGAACTGCTCTCCTTGAAGTTCTTGATGATATTGTCGGGTCGCGTAAATTCGAATCTGGTGTCAGGACAAAGAGAAACTGGTCTCTAGTACTGTTTCACAGCTGTTTATTAAGCTAAGTAAATAGTGATAAATGCAATGTTCGTATATACGGGCTCACTGTAACACCTCGCAGGGCAGACAGAGAACTGACTGACACATCCTTTGCTTTTCATTAAATACTCTGACAGAGAGTTCCCGCTCACTACTGGCCTGTCAGAGGGAGGATGAGCGTGGTTTAAACTTACTCATCCTATCGTTGGCGTGCAGGCTGGTCCCAGCCTCTAGACGCATCTTTGTTGCCAAGCATAGTTGTCTTCTAGCATATCTTCGTGTGTGTACCCGAGAGTCAGACACCCAAGGACAGTGCCTGTTTTTATGCTACAGTTAGGACAGTTTCTGCTTTTGCGCTACAGCTATCTTCCATTCTACCAGCCCCTCCCGTACACCTGTCCTTGAGTGGCCCCACAACCAGGCATTATGTGTGTGTGTCACGAGTCTACTCAGCCTACACTCCTACTAGCCAGCAATCCTCCAGTTAGTCATGTCTATTATTTGTCGCTCAATCTATGTTACTACAATATAAACCTCTTATGTTTAGCATTAGTATTCATAAGTTATGCACCACAACTAATTTTATTATATAGGTTTAAATAGTTGTATTATATTGGTTATGCAAACAAATAGTTGGTTAAACCCTAACAATATGCAAATTGCCATCACACAAACTGAGGCAGCAGACTTTGTGAAAATTTATATTTGTGGCATTCTCAAAACTTTTGACCACGACTGTACATTAGGGAAAAAAGCGTGCTATTTAGAACCTTAAAGGGTTCTTTGTCTGTCCCCATAGGATAACCCTTTCAATAACCCCTTTAAGTTGCAGGTAGAACTCTTCTACATCGACCTCGAGTTTGATGAGGACTTGAGTAGGACCCACGTCGACACCATCACCCCCCTCATACAACTTCTTCGAGGTCAAGGAGAGACAGAAACTACCCCAACCCTGGATACAGGCTGACTTCACTACACAGCTAAAGATTGGCTTCATTTTGTCAGCCATTTTAAAGACAATTTACTGCTACTCCTCAGAGCTGCTGAGAGAAGGTCTACTATATGCAGCACGTATTCAATCCATATATTGAACAAACTTTTTGTGAAAATATTGTCCTTGCGATGAATAGTTCAGTTATCATCAAGTGTCTTTCAGACTGTACAGTGTTCTTCAAAAATCAAATAAATTGGGATTAATGAGCCAGCTAATTGTTTTGTTATTGTAATTTTGTGAGCACTAATCCGACTATTATATTTTCTTCATGAAAGGTACATTTATCCATCTGAACCTTCCAAAAGACTGTTGCCTGTTTGTAATCAAAATCAAATCAAATCAAATTGTATTTGTCACATGCACCGAACACAACAGGTCCTAGACCTTACCGTGAAATGCTTACTTACAAGCTCTTAACCAACAATGCAGTTCAAGAAATAGTTTTAAAATACTTACTAAATGAATTAATTACAAATAAAAACAATAAAAGTAACACAATAAAATAACAATAATGAGGCTGTATACAGGAGGTACCGGTACCGAGTCAATGTGCGGGGTAAAAGTTAGTCGAGGTCATTTGTAAAGTGACTATGCATAGATAATAAACAGCGAGTAGCAGCAGTGTAAAAACAAAGATAAGATTGTTCAGCAGTCTCATGACTTGGGGGTAGAAGCTGTTAAGGAGCCTCTTTAGACATAGACTTGGCACTCCGGTACCGCTTGCTGGGCGGTAGCAGAGAAAACAGTCTACTTGGGTGACTGGAATATTTGTATAATGTCTGGTACTGTGTTTCTAATGTGAATTACCGTGTTTATAATGTCTGGTACTGTGTTTATAATTTTTTTATTTTTTAT
This sequence comes from Salmo trutta, assembly GCF_901001165.1. NCBI lineage: Eukaryota > Metazoa > Chordata > Actinopteri > Salmoniformes > Salmonidae > Salmo > Salmo trutta. The sequence goes on along the minus strand of NW_021823350.1, from coordinate 566,840 downwards.
TTTTTATTTCACCTTTATTTAACCAGGTAGGCAAGTTGAGAACAAGTTCTCATTTACAATTGCGACCTGGCCAAGATAAAGCAAAGCAGTTCGACAACATACAAAAACACAGAGTTACACATGGAGTAAAACAACATACAATCAATGATGCAGTAGAAAAAAATAAGACTATATACAATGTGAGCAAATGATGTGAGATAATGGAGGTAAAGGCAAAAAAATGCCATGGTGGCAAAGTAAATAAAGTATGGCAAGAAAAAAACACTGGAATGGTAGATTTGTAGTTTGAAGAAAGTTAAAAGTTAAAATATAAATAATATGGTGCAAAGGAGCAAAATAAATAAAATAAATAAATACAGTAGGGGAAAAGGTAGTAGTTTGGGCTCAATTAAAGATGGGCTATGTACAGGTGCAGAGATCTGTGAGCTGCTCTGACAGCTGGTGCTTAAAGCTAGTGAGGGAGATAAGTGTTTCCAGTTTTAGAGATTTTTGTAGTTCGTTCCAATCATTGGCAGCTGAGAACTGGAAGGAGAGACGACCAAAGGAGGAGTTGGCTTTAGGGGTGACCAGAGAGATATACCTGCTGGAGCGCGTGCTACAGGTGGGTGCTGCTATGGTGACCAGTGAGCGGAGATAAGGGGGGACTTTACCTAGCAGGGTCTTGTAGATGACCTGGAGCCAATGTGTTTGGCGACGATGATGAAGTGAAGGCCAGCCAACGAGAGCATACAGGTCGCAGTGGTGGGTTGTATATGGGGCTTTGGTGACAAAACGGATGGCACTGTGATAGACTGCATCCAGCTTGTTGAGTAGGGTATTGGAGGCTATTTTGTAAATGACATCGCCGAAGTCGAGGATTGGTAGGATGGTCAGTTTTACGAGGGTATGTTTGGCAGCATGAGTGAAGGATGCTTTGTTGCGAAATAGGAAGCCAATTCTAGATTTCACTTTGGATTGGAGATGATTGATGTGAGTCTGGAAGGAGAGTTTACAGTCTAACCAGACACCTAGGTATTTGTAGTTGTCCACAAATTCTAAGTTAGAACCGTCCAGAGAAGTTATGCTGGATGGGCGGGCAGGTGCAGGCAGCGATCGGTTGAAGAGCATGCATTTAGTTTTACTTGTGTTTAGGAGCAGTTGGAGACCACGGAAGGAGAGTTGAATGGCATTGAAGCTCGTCTGGAGGGTTGTTAACACAGTGTCCAAAGAAGGGCCAGAAGTATACAGAATGGTGTCGTCTGCGTAGAGGTGGATCAGAGATTCGCCAGCAGCAAGAGCGACATCATTTATGTATACAGAGAAAAGAGTTGGCCCAAGAATTGAACCCTGTGGTACCCCCATAGAGACTGCCAGAGGTCCAGACAGTAGGCCCTCCGATTTGACACACTGAACTCTGTCAGAGAAGTAGTTGGTGAACCAGGCGACGCAATCGTTTGAGAAACCAAGGCTACTAAGTCTGCCGATGAGGATGTGGTGATTAACAGAGTCAAAAGCTTTGGCCAGGTCAATGAATACGGCAGCACAGTAATGTTTCTTATCGATGGCGGTTACGATGTCGTTTAGGACCTTGAGCGTGGCTGAGGTGCACCCATGACCAGCTCTGAAACCAGATTGCATAGCGGAGAGGGTGCGGTGGGATTCAAAATAGTCGGTAATCTGTTTGTTGACTTGGCTTTCGAAGACCTTAGAAAGGCAGGGTAGGATGGATATAGGTCTGTAGCAACTTGGGTCAAGAGTGTCACCTCCTTTGAAGAGGGGGATGACAGCAGCTGCTTTCCAATCTATGGGAATCTCAGACGACACGAAAGAGAGGTTGAACAGGCTAGTAATAGGGGTTGCAATAATTTCGGCAGATAATTTTAGAAAGAAAGGGTCCAGATTGTCAAGCCCAGCTGATTTGTAGGGGTCCAGATTTTGCAGCTCTTTCAGAACATCAGCTGAATGGATTTGGGAGAAGGAGAAATGGGGGAGGCTTGGGCGAGTAGCTGTGGGGGGTGCAGTGCTGTTGAATGCAGTAGGGGTAGTTAGGTGGAAAGCATGGCCAGCCGTAGAAAAATGCTTATTGAAATTCTCAATTATAGTGGGCTTATCGGTGGTGACAGAGTTTCCTATCCTCAGTGCAGTGGGCAGTTGGGAGGAGGTGTTCTTATTCTCCATGGACTTTACAATGTCCCAGAACTTTTTAGAGTTGGAGTTGCACGAAGCAAATTTCTGTTTGAAAAAGCTAGCCTTGGCGTTTCTAACTGCCTGTGTGTATTGGTTTCTAACTTCCCTAAAAAGTTGCATATCGCGGGGGCAGTTCGATGCTAATGCAGAACGCCACAGGATATTTTTGTGTTGGTTAAGGGCAGTCAGGTCTGGGGAGAACCAAGGGCTATATCTGTTCCTGGTTCTAAATTTCTTGAAAGGGGCATGCTTATTTAAGATGGAGAGGAAGGCATTTTTAAAAAATAACCATAATGTGAATTACCGTGTTTATAATGTCTGTTACCATGTTTATAATGTCTGGTACTGTGTTTATAATGTCTGTTACCATGTTTATAATGTCTGTTACCATGTTTATAATGTCTGGTACTGTGTTTATAATGTGAATTACCGTGTTTATAATGTCTGTTACTGTGTTTCTAATGTGAATTACCGTGTTTATAATGTCTGTTACCATGTTTATAATGTCTGGTACTGTGTTTATAATGTCTGTTACCATGTTTATAATGTCTGTTACTGTGTTTCTAATGTGAATTACCGTGTTTATAATGTCTGTTACTGTGTTTATAATGTGAATTACCGTGTTTATAATGTCTGAGACCCTGTTTATAATGTCAATTACCGTGTTTATAATGTGAATTACCGTGTTTATAATGTCTGTTACTGTGTTTATAATGTGAATTACCGTGTTTATAATGTCTGGTACCGTGTTTATAATGTGAATTACCGTGTTTATAATGTCTGTTACTGTGTTTATAATGTGAATTACCGTGTTTATAATGTCTGAGACCCTGTTTATAATGTCAATTACCGTGTTTATAATGTGAATTACCGTGCTTATAATGTCTGTTACCGTGTTTATAATGTCTATTATCGTGTTTGTCATGTAAATTATCGTAATTTCACCACTAGAGGGGATGAGGGAACGCTAATCATTATGAAAGTGTATATCTGCATTTAATTTGTATATGTATATATGCGCATTATCTCACATAACCCATAACTAAAATCTTGTGTAATTTGGTGAGATGATCGATTACCATTTATTTTTACGTCATCTGGTCACATTAGATTATTGTGCGCATTATCTTGGACAAAATTCAAATGCAAAAAATCTGTTTTGTTGTATCCTGAGAACTTTGTTCTGAGAATTTCTGCCCAATCACCAAAATGTTCTCTCTCAATTGCAACCATGGTTATGCTACCATCTTGCTTCTCCTATTTGTTTCTTATGGAAACATTTCAATTTGGGCGTGTTCATATAGGCCACTTCCCCTGAGTGTAAAGGGTTAAAACTATCATGTTGATGTTATGGATGACTATAATAGCTTAGTCTATTAATTCTATTGTCACGACTTCTACTGAAGTTGATGCCCCTCCTTGTTCGGGTGGTGTTCGGCGATCGACGTCGCCGGCCTTCTAGCCACCATTGATCAGTTTTTCATTTTCCATTGGTTTTGTCTGGTCTCTTTACACACCTGTTTCATATCCCAGTAATTATATGTTGTGTATTTAACCCTCTGCTTCCCCTCATTTCTCTGTCGGTGATTGTTTGTTTGTTATGTAGATGTTGTTCCTGGATCGGTGTGCGACGGGTTATTGTTTTACCCGGATTCTTTTTCTACGTTGGTTTTGGAAATAAATATTCCATTTTTAAACCACTCTGTTTTCTCCTGCGCCTGACTTCCCTGCCACCTACATACACGGACTATGACATCTATAGTTCAATTTCTTTATCCTCATCCCTCAGCTGGTTACCAAAAAAAGTGACCGCTTTGTTGGGGTGTCCGCTTTGATGTTGCTTGAATCCCAGATTGCTCCTTTAATTAAAGTACCGTATTTTTTATGGTATGAAAAGCTGTTTTCTGAGTAATAAGTCCACAGTCACAAAGGAAGTGTATGTAGGCCTACATGTTTTTAATCAATGATCAACATTTCATCGTGAAAATCATATTTTATGAAACACAGGAAGTTGATAAGACTTTGGTCTTGTTATTCAGCAGCTTCTTTTCCCTGTAAGAAGAAAGACATAACAGAATAGATCAGTATTAATAATGAACATGATAAATATATCAACACTTGGAAATAACAGAATGGATCAAGTATTTAAGACTCAGTGCTCAGCTTGATTTTCGATTTTGAAGTACCAACTACATTTGGATTATTTAACCTGTCCTGAAATGTGTTTCTCAGAGATCCTCAACATTTGAGTGATTGTAAAAGGTCAGTATTGACCTCTGTGAAAAATGAATCATAGGTGGTGTTGTGGTCATGTTTGAACATCAGTCAGGTGTAGGTTTAGCAGCAGTTCTGTACCTTTCCGCTGTCGCGGCTCTTGGCTCTGAGCTTGTTGACCTGAGTCTCAGCGATGTCAGCACGCTCCTCGGCCTCCTCCAGCTCATTCTGAACCTTCCTGAACTTAGACATGTGCTGGTTGGATGCTTCCTCCTGGGTGAGGAAAAGAGAGGGAGAGCCTAACATCAGTATTGAAAGTTTGAAGCTTCAGGTAGCAATTTAACATATATTCTTTTAAAGGAATTATGAGAGAGAAGGATGCTACATTAGAGAAAGTGAGTGATGGAACAGGGGATAAACTGCTGCTTCCAGGACCATGTGATCCAGGAGAGTCAGCACTACCACCAGACGAGCCCACGGCACAAAGCTAAATAATATTCAACACTCTCTACTTTAAATTGTTACACATAGGAAGAGGAGTCACTGTGCATACATTTCTTCAGAAATTACTTGCACTATCAACTGAGTTAATGTTGATTGTTGTGCAGTAGCAACACTTAAGTAAACTGACTAGAAGTTTTGTAATGTCTACTAGGGAATGTTAGCTTTCAGAGGTTTTGACTAAGTCTGTGACTCACCGCTTCCTCAGCCTGTCTCTTGTAGGCCTTCACTTTCATCTGCAGCTTATCTACCAGGTCCTGAAGTCTGCCAACGTTCTTCTTATCCTCCTCAGTCTGTGGGAGAAGTTAAAAGAATCAATAGTCCATAGTTTAACACACAAACCAGTGTGCTTTAGTGTGTGAAGAATGCACTTTTTCTTACCTGGTAAGTGAGCTCCTTGACTCTGCGCTCATACTTGCGGACTCCCTTGACCGCGTCTACACCTCTTCTCTGCTCGGCCTCCACCTCAGTCTCGAGCTCACGCACCTTTGTGGAAGAAATAAACGTAGGCATTTATGTGAGGTGATGAAGTCAGATGTAACAAATCTTTGTAAAACAGAGGAATGTTCTTCTACTGGTCAAGAAGTGTTGTCTGCTCCTATGAACTTTTACGATTTTAATTAAAGGGGTCTATAATGAAAACAACTACTTTTCATGATGTAGGTGGGTTATTAAGAGAAAAATCCATTACACAATGCCCCTGTGTATTTTTATATGATGAAATACATTTCCAGCAATCTGTTTTTCAATCCACCCTACTGTTAACTCACCCTGGACTCCAGTTTCTGGAGCTGCTTCTTGCCTCCCTTCATGGCCAGATTCTCAGCCTCATCCAGGCGGTGCTGCAGGTCCTTGACTGTGACCTCCAGGTTCTTCTTCATCCTCTCCAGATGAGAGCTGGTGTCCTGCTCCTTCTTCAGCTCCTCAGCCATCATGGCCGCCTGGAATGGTAGTTAGTTTAATTTATGCACCAACTGACACCAATCATAATGTCCCTCTGAGATCATCTGACCTCCTTTTGAGATCTCTGTTTAACCAGCCCAGCTACCATTGGCCTTTGGGGACAAATCTAGTTGATGTAATTGAGTAGATCATAAGGACTCACATCAGTGATGGCTTTCTTGGCCTTCTCCTCTGCGTTCCTGGCCTCCTGGACGATGTCGTCCACCTCTCCCTGCACCTGAACCAGGTCAGTCTCCAGCTTCTTCTTGGTGTTTGCAAGGCTGGTGTTCTGAAGGAGGAAACAAGGCTATTTGTTTGACTCTCAAGAGAACTTACAAGTCACAAGGCTGAAATTATGAAAATGTAAACGGTATGCTTGGTTGAGTTTCAATAGAAATGGCTTTTGACCCGTACCTGGGAGTGCAGCAGTCCGACACGCTCGCTGGCGTCCACCAGCTCAGTCTCAGCAACTTTGCGGCCTCTCTCTGTCTGCTCCAGAGCAACTCTCAGCTCCTCGATTTCAGCCACCATCAGACCGTTTCTGCGCTCCACCATGGCTGCCTGCTCCTTCATATCCTCTGCGGCACGGACGGCATCATCAAGGTGCAATTGGGCATCCTGGGGTTCACAATTACATAGTATCATTAGACTTGTGGAAGAAGGGGCGATAGGATTGGCAATAAGGTGGAACGGGGGATAACTAGTCAGTTGTACAACTGAATGTCTTCAACTGAAATGTGTCTTCTGCATTTAACCCAACCCCTCTGAATCAGAGAGGTGCGGGGGTCTACCTTAATCGCCATCCACGTCATCGGCGCTCAGGGAACAGTGGGTTAACTGCCTTGCTCAGGGGCAGAACGACAGATCCAGCAACCAGTTGGTTACTGGCCCAACGCTCTAACCACTAGGCTACCTGCCACACCAGTGGGTAATAGGCATGTTCATTGGTAAACATGTCCCCAATATCCCTACAGTATATTAGTCCACTCTAATATCGCTACCTTCCTACAGTATATAGTCCACTCTAATATCCCTACCTTCCTACAGTATATAGTCCACTCAAATATCCCTACCTTCCTACAGTATATTAGTCCACTCTAATATCCCTACCTTCCTACAGTATATAGTCCACTCTAATATCCCTACCTTCCTACAGTATATAGTCCACTCTAATATCCCTACCTTCCTACAGTATATAGTCCACTCTAATATCCCTACCTTCCTACAGTATATTAGTCCACTCTAATATCCCTACCTTCCTACAGTATATTAGTCCACTCGAGTACATTCCACTGTTCTATTCTTTTCTACTGATTCACAAAACAAATCCCTTCCCATGTTCAGGTTCTTGAGCCTGATGTCCCAGTCCCTTTACCTTGAGCTGTCCCTGGACGTTCCTCAGCTGTTTCTGGGCCTCAGCGGCCTGCCTGTTGGCATGGCTCAGCTGGATCTCCATCTCATTCAGGTCGCCCTCCATCTTCTTCTTCACCCTCAGGGCATCATTCCTGCTCCTGACCTCAGAGTCCAGGGTGCTCTGCATGGAGTCAACCACCCTCTGGCTGTTCCTCTTGATCTGCTCCATCTCCTCGTCCTTCTCAGCGATCTTCCTGTCCACCTCACCCTTGATCTGGTTCAGCTCCAGCTGCACACGCAGAATCTTGGATTCCTCGTGCTCCAGTGTGCCCTGGACAAAGAGAAGCAGTCAGACGAATCAACCCTTCACTAAGCTCCGCCCCCCTTGGTTACTCTTGCAACCTCGGACAACATTTTCCTGGGAAGCCCAATTCCCCATTCAGACCACTGGATGGGGAATTACAATCATCTCAAACTGTGTTTTTATATATACAATGAAATTTAACACTACCCCTCAGGTATGTTGTGTTGGACTGTCATTACAGCTGCTTCAAAGGGAATCCTGGTAAAATTATTTCTGTAGTGTGGCTAGCCACTGAATGGCACTGAATTCCTGAAGTTTAACGTAGATGGGAGATGTATTCATAACATGACTAACTGAGCTAGCCAATGTACTTGATCATATATGTTGAGAAAACAAGTTATATTGCTAGCTAGCAACGTTTGGTGGTCTATGAGAGAGAGTTAGAAAACAATGTAACAAAAGTATAATATCGGAATAAAAAAAATACTCCACCAACAGGCTCTGCCTTTCAGGAATCACATTAGAAAGTACTCCTGCTGAACTGTTCAATTATTCAACTTTATTTTAAGAAAACTCTCTGTTTCTGTTTTTTTCTACTGGTTTTCATGTGTTTGAAACAAGAACTTGTCCAATGTGTCCGACTCGATGACAGTTGCTATTCATTGGAGAACTGCGATTGGTTGTCCACAAATGTTAGAGTGGAGCTTAGCGAAGGGTCAGTACATTTGGATGTGCAAAACACAAGGAATTGCGTATATATGACTACAATAAACACCGATAAAGGGAGCATAAGATTGTAGTTGGTATTGGCTAGTGTAACACTGCTTTTCCTATCAAACAGCTGTAGTTTGTACCTCAGCCTCCTCCAGAGCGGTCTGGATCTCAGACTTCTCTGTCTCCACGGTCTTCTTGGCCTTCTCCAGCTCATGGATGCTCTTGCCAGTCTCTCCGATCTGCTCAGTCAGGTCAGATATCTCCTCTGCACACACAAACACAGAAGCTGTTTAGACTTGGGAGATTTCCACAGTGGATATCACCAATGCACTGAAGTTTATATTGAATCATAATAACAGTTCATTAATGAACAGCACTTCATACTGTCTTGCTAATCTAATTGCCCTCCACATCATTGGTTTGTTGAAAGGAATACCAATTACAAGTTCCAAAAAATATATTTTAAACTTCACATGAACATTCTGAGACTGTTAAACATTTATTTTGATATAATGTTAATGATTACAGTTGGTTCCATTTTCAAACACTGGTCAAACATCAGGCAAAAATAACTGCTGGCAAATGCTCACGTTGCAGGTTCTTGTTCTCTCTCTTCAGAGTCTCCAGATGATCCAGAGCCTCCTCGTAGGAGTTCTTCATCTTGAAGAGTTCAGTGCTCATTGAGCGAGCCTCCTTCTGAGCTCCTTCCAGCTCAGCCTGGCCCTCCTCATACTTCTGCTTCCACTCTGCCAGAACCTGGGGAAATCCATGGGATTTTCATTACAACTCATTGAGAGAGAGTTTTGAATCAGAAATATGCTACAATTATACTACATCTGATCAAATAGCAGACAGGAAATATCACCCTAGAGTGAGGTTTATAAATGTTCACCTTGTCAAAGTTCCTCTGCTTCTTGTCAAGGTTGGCGGCCATGGCGTTGGCTCTCTCAACGTCAATCATGAGGTCCTCCACCTCTCCCTGCAGTCTCTGCTTGGTCTTCTCCAGGGAGGCACACTTTGAGTTGGTCGCCTCAATGGTCTCCTCAGCCTCCTGCAGACGCTGGGCCAGCTTCTTCCTGTTGAAAATCAGAGGGTAGTGATATGGTGCATCATTTGTTGTGAAACAAATGTTGCACTACATATTGAAGTAACATTTTCTCAGATCCCACTACCACCCTCACCATCCACACCGTTAATTAAAGATTTTGCTATTGCGTGCAACTCACTTGGCCTCCTCCAGCTCCTCTGTGCGTTGGATGGCATCAGTTTCATACTTAGTCCTCCACTGAGCCACCTCACTGTTGGCCTTGGACATGCCGCGTTGCAGCTCTGCCTTGGCCTCCTGCTCCTCTTCAAACTGCTCTCTCAGGAGGTCACAGTCATGGCGGGCAGACTGGACACCATGGGCCAGTGCATTTTTAGCCTGTGAGAGAGAAAGAAAGACAAAGAGAGATTAGAGAGGGAAAGAAGTCTCTGAGTGTGGCGTAGAAACAGTCTATGTGTAGATAAAGCTCTAAACTGTGGTAGGTGGTTTCCATTTTGGGTCCCTTACCTTGACCTCTTCCTCAATCTGTCTCTTCAGCTCCTCCACCTGCTGGGTGAAGGCCTGTTTGCCTCTGGTCAGCTGAGACACCAGGGCTTCCTTCTCCTCCAGCTGGCGGCCAAACTCACCTGCAGGAATAGAGGGACATCTTGTTATGGGGACTCTGTTCTCTAAGATTGACATTATATTTTGAGGTATCATAGGGCGGAAACTATATAGACTGAATTTACAGCCCTCGACACATGTTACTGTGTACTACTGAGGTGAACTATAGTGGTTTGTTGTTCATTGTTGATGGTACCATTTTCTGTCAAGAGTCTGGCCCTCTGTCCGCTGATGTCGTTGACCTGGCGAGCATTCTCATCATTCTTAGTCTTGATCTCACTCAGCTGGTCCTCAAGAGTACGGCACATCTTCTCCAGATTGCCCTGTTAGTGAAACATATGGGACTGTCAACTTCAGTTTATTGAATGGTAATGTAGTTGACCCTCCTCATCACTGCTTGACCAAAACATCACTACTCACCTTAGCCTTGGCGACAGCCTCCATGTTGCTGGAGAGGTCATCAATCTCCATCTTGTACTCACTCTTCTCCTTCTCCAGCTTCTGTTTGACGCGCTGCAGGTTGTCGATCTGCTCCCCGAGCTCAGCCACACTGTCGGCCTGCTTCTTGCGCAGAGCAGCGGCTGTGGCCTCATGCTGCAGGGTGGACTCTTCAAGATCACGACGCAGCTTCTGGAACTCAGCCTCGCGCTTCTTGTTCATCTCAATCTGAGCAGCAGTGGCGCCTCCGGCCTCCTCCAGTCTCTCGCTGATCTCCTCAAGTTCCCTGGAGAGATCGGCCCTCTGCTTCTCAACCTTAGCCCTGGCAGCACGCTCAGCCTCAATTTCCTCCTCCAGCTCCTCAATACGGGCCTAGAACAGCGGGTAGGAGCAGGGGGAATGAACACTACAATACAGTTGAAACAATTGAACCTCACTACATAATAATAGTATGTACTGTATATTTAGTATAAATGTGTTAATACTTTGCCAGTTACACTAACATATTTACTATATTCATTAGACAGTGTCCCATTAGACAGTGTCCCATTAGACAGTGTCCCATTAGACAGTGTCCCATTAGACAGTGTCCCATTAGACAGTGTCCCATTAGACAGTGTCCCATGCAGGAACCAAACTAACAACGGTAAGAAGCAACATCTTTACATAGAAAGAAGCACCAGCAAGAAGAACCATCTTCCATCTTACTGAGCCATTGGAATCCACCAGGAAGAATATGTGCTACCAGAAGAATGTGTCAGTTATTTTCCTGTACTGGAGCTTAGATCCTGTACTGTACCTGCAGTTCCTTGATCTTCTTCTGCAGCTGAGCTCCCAGAGACTGCTCATCCTCTATCTTGCTGAGGAGCTGGGTGGTCTCAAACTCCTTCCTAACAAACACAAACACGTTGATTGCAAAGTTAGTTTTGGTTAGACAGTGTAAAGGGAGCCTATATTACCATTCAATTTGCTTGTAAGAATCACATACAGTCTAATTCATAATTACAAGAATGAGCCAAGAAAAACCATTATGTTGATCAAGATGGCAGGAAATACTGTAGTAATTTATTTGTGCTTACTTCTTGATTTTCTCATCAGACTGCTGCTTGTCATTCTCCAGGTCCATTATGGACTCCTGGGCCAGTTTCAGATCTCCTTCCAGCTTTCTCTTGGCTCTCTCAAGGTCCATACGGAGCTTCTTCTCTTGCTCCAGAGAACCCTCAAGCTACAAGATAAAAACACACATATATTGGTCAAATCTAAACAACTGTAGATAATATCATCTTACATTCTATCATGTCCAAAATGTCAAACTCCACTCACGTCATCCACTTGCTGTTCCAGCTTGGTCTTGGCCTTGGTCAGAGTGTTGACTTTGTCCTCCTCTGCCTGCAGGTCGTCCAGTGTCTGCTGGTGGGCCTCTTGGAGGGCTTTCTTCTCCTTGGTCAGCTTGGCAACACTCTCATCCATAGACGCCATCTCCTCTGTCAGGTTTTTAACCTGAAAACGGCCCCAACAAAATTTGTTTCTGGTCACTTCACCATGAATGGGAGAATTAGTTTAATTTATAATAGAAATTTGCCAACAAGTTCTGTATTATAGATTCAACACTAGATGGCACTGTACTCCATGCCAGTGTACTGAATGGAAATCATAAACGAGTTGGTACCAGAACATGCAATGAATGTGGGGAGTACACCACAACTGAAATTCCACTATTTTGTGCCTTAATTTTCTTCCTGCAGCCACAAAAAGCCTTGAATTACATTTATGTTGAGCCATGTTTTGAGTTGATTATTCTTTGGATTATTGTTTGGTTAGACTGTCTACCAGACCTTGTTTTCAGTGGCGTGCTTCTCCTTCTCCACTTTGGCCAGGGTGAGCTCCAGGTCATCAATGTCCTTCTTCAGCTCAGAGCACTCATCCTCCAGCTTCCTCTTTTTGGCAGTCAACTCAGCATTCATCTCCTCCTCATCCTCCAGCCTCTCAGTCGTCTCTTTGAGTTTGGCCTCCAGCTGGATCTTGCTCTTGATGAGCCCCTCACACCTTTCCTCAGCATCGTTCAGATTCTCTGAATCCTGGTTTCAGAACAGGAGAAAAAATCTGTAGCCTCACTTTGTGCATCAATATATAGACTTGATTTAGTCAAACATTTCAGAGCGAATCAATTTAAATGCATGAAATATAAATATATACCATGGGCACTTTCTTGAGGTAGCCACAGTGTGCGTGTGTTCGTATGTGCAGATGTGTGTGTGCTATTGTGTATGTGTACTTGTGTGTCTAAATGTGCTCTGATGAGGCCTGTTGCTCACTCACAGATGCGACTTGTAGCGCCAGGTCATTCTTCTCCTGCACCATGGCCACCATCTTCTCCTCCAACTCCTTCTTCTTGGCCAGAGCCTTGGCCAGGTCCGACGTCATCTTCTCATAGTTCTCCTTCATGTTGGCCAGCTCCTTCTCAGTCTCAGCGCTCTGCAGCAGGGGCTTGATCTTGAAGTACAACTTCATCCATGGCCAGGTTTTCACATTCATGAATGAACGGATGTTGTACTGGATGGCGAAGATGGAATCTCTGGTCCACAGAAAGGATAGAGTGACATGGTGAGTGACATGGTGAGTGACATGGTGAGTGACATGGTGAGTGACATGCTTAAAGATCTCCTCCAGTGTTTTCTTTTTACTTTTCCAGTGGAAAACGATATCCAAGTATAAATACAGTAAAGTACACACACTAAAGGGTAAAAATATATGTTTTGAAGAAAATTGTTATTTTTGTTTATACAACTGCAAACTTCAAGGAGTAGGGCATTCCCATTATTCCTTAACAGTAAAAGTAAAAAATAAAATCACTGGATGACGTCTTTAAAGCTACATTCTGCGATTCGAAGAATAACAAAACGGGGACCCCACCACTTTTTGAATACAGCTGAGGAATGGGGCTAGGGAAATGTAATCCCTCTTAAACTTATATACAGCGCTCTAGATGAAAGAACTGCCAGGTAATGTTAAGATCATGAGGCATTTCATATTATTCCAGAATGAATGGGTAAATATTACTTATTTAAATAACAATTGAACCGCATGCTAAATCCCAAACTGCTTCTTTAATAGAATATTATAACATGTACTTTCTCATCCTGAACAACTCACTGCATATTCACGATGTAATCATCATACATTACATACAGGTGGTTGAGAGAATTGTTTCCCAAGATGTCTACTCTTCCTCACCTCCTCTCCATCATCTTGGTGAACTCTCTCCTCATGAGGAATCCACGGCTGAGAGCCTGGACCATGCCGACCAGAGAGGCCAGCTTCTCATCTCTCATCTCCTCCAGGACACCCAGCAGACCGGCTTTGAAGAACACCTGACACAGGTTGACATGGTCAATTATGGAACCAGTCAGGTGGTAACAGATAGAAAGGGTGAATCAAAAGAGAGGAACCAAACCACTAGATTGATTTGAACAACATAAACATTGTAATCCTTACAAACAAACCATGGGATAGGTTGTTTATGAGTTGTAAGTTATTGTGTAGTTGTAGATTAATAATGTACACTGACATAGATAACTGCAGACATACCATTCTGACACAAGATAATTCATTGAGTACAATATTTTTTTTAAACATTTTTAAGAAATAAAAAAAAAGGTGGATAGATCAACTGGAGAGACGTTGAATGGTTAGAGTTTACATTATCATTGAAGTTGTGTTTTATTGTTAGCTTTTGCTGGGGGGTATTTGACTGACCTTGGTGTGTCCAAACTTGTAGTCCTCGTGATTCACATCAATGGACCCAAGCAGCTTCTCAGAAGCCTTCTTGTTGTCCATGAACTGGCCCTCAGGGATGACACTGGCATTCAGTACTTTGTACCTGAATCAGGAGAAATGTCAAGTTGTAATAGGTTGGTTATATTACGTAAAATAATAAGGCTATTCTGATGTTGGGATAACCCTTAGAGAAGATATTTCTGTGTGTGTGTGTGTGTGTGTGTGTGTGTGTGTGTGTGTGTGTGTGTGTGTACCTCTGCTTGAAGTCAGCATAGATGATTCTGCTGGGGAAGCCCTTTCTGCAGATCCTGATACCCTCCAGAACACCATTACACCTGAGCTGGTGGATAACCAGGAAGTTCTCCATCAGACCTGGAAACAAAAACCAAGTCTCTTTAAATACTCATAAACAAGTTAAAGATTGGTTTGTTAATGTTACTGATACGGTACTGACAAGATGTCATATTTAACTCAACATGTATTGTACCTGGAGTCTTTGACTCGTTGGGGATCAGGCAGCGTACAAAGTGAGGATGAGTGCTCCTCAAGTTGGTCATCAGCTTATGTAAGTTCTCCTGTAAGAGGGTTACAAACCATGTTCTCAGAAATGATTTCTGATAATCAGTACACCTTTTGAAGGACTGAATATCCACATTTTAAAAGCTCACCCTGAACTGGGAGGACACAGTCTGCATGGAACCACCCTTCTTCTTGCCTCCTTTCTTGGTTGTATCTGTTGTAATGGAGAAAAGTTCAATATAAAGGAGAGAATCTCAGGTTAACTTCACACGTATCTTAATGCAAATGCTGCCAATGTGATTGTGTAAAATAACATCTATTGTATGAGGAAATATTATTTTTTTCACCTTTATTTAACCCAGTAAATCACCCTTAGAAATTGTGATACATTTAAAGCCGCAATCAGCAGTTGAAACAATAACAAAGCATTCTCTCTGCCCCTGTTTCAATAAAAAACGGAGAGATGGGGCTGGAGGAACATAACCACTCCAATTTATAGACAGGGCTATGTATTCAAGGACTGAACATTCATGATATCAAAATGATAGTTTAAAACCATGTTTTGAGGCTGTAAAGTGCATATTCCCCTTTACTTTGCTTACAAAAATACGAGTAAAAGCTTCTATTTCGGCTTCAAATGGGGTACAACGGCTGATGTTCTTGAAGAAAGTTATTTCCTTCTAGAATGAATGGGTACATATCTTTATAAGTCCACAAATGGATGTTGCAACTGCAGACTGACCCTTTAAAGAAAATGTGTGACTGAGTTGTAACTAGTTCTTCATGAAATCTTTTGATGTGCTGCTAGTCTTACCCTCAGGTGGGGCAGCGACATACAGGGTAGCCATCAGTTTGACTGAGGACTTCCCGTACAGCTGAAGAACTGAGTCGTTCAGAGGGTCCTTGTTCTTCTCCAGCCAGCCAGTGATGTTGTAGTCCACAGTGCCGGCGTAGTGAACCAGGGAGAAGTGGGCCTCTGCCTTGCCTTTGGCAGGCTTGGGCTTCTCAAACGCTTTGGTTTTGCCAAGATGCTGGGCGTACAGCTTATCCTTGAAAGTTGTGTCTGAAGACTTGGGGAACATGCACTCCTCTTCAAGGATGGAGAAGATGCCCAATGGCTTTACGAAAAGAGATGTACATCAAATTAGTGATATTTACATTTAGGATCACATGTATTCTTTTAGCAAACATGCTATTATCAGAGTATCTTCATTTAGGGGCCCATAATAGCAAAACATTTTGAGTTCTCAACAGTCAGATACATTGTACCATGTGATAATATCTCACACCACTCCATTTGAGCTTTGCTGTTGAGGTCCATTATAATCCTGACAGACAGCTTACCTTCTCAATAAGCTCAATGCAGGCAGCCAAGTCCATGCCGAAGTCAATGAAGGCCCAGACAATTCCCTCCTTCTTGTACTCCTCTTGTTCCAGGACGAACATGGTGTGGTTGAAAAACTGTTGCAGTTTCTCATTGGTGAAGTTGATGCACAGCTGCTCCATGCTGTTGTACTGTTGATGGAATTTCAGAAGGGATCATTTTATCATCATACAAGGCTGTAATCCCTCTCAATCACAACTAATTGTCTTGTTCTGGTCTCAGACTCACATCAAAGATCTCAAACCCGGCAATGTCGAGCACACCGATATAGAACTGCCTTGGATTCTTGGTGTCCAACATCTCGTTGATACGGATGACCATCCACAAGAACATCCTCTCATAGATGGACTTGGCCAGAGCTGAGACTGAGTTATTAACCTGCAATGAAATTACCTCAAATGAATACATGAGATATTGACCATGTCTAGTGATAAGGTGAAAAGAGCTTGGGGAAAACAACATCATTATTCAAAACAAGCAATGCACTCATCAACCACCAAAAGATTTATGGTGCTCAGGAAATGGTAGAAGCTGTGTTTGGTCGCCTTACCTGAGGCACAGTCTGTCCCTTGGTCACATACTCGTTGCCGACCTTCACTCTGGGGTAGCACAGAGCCTTCAGCATCTCAGCTGAGTTCAGGCCCAGCAGGTAGCCGATTTTATCAGCCACTGGAGAGAGAACCAACATCAACAGACTCAGAAACACAATATCACTTGATTCTGATGTCACACTGAAAAAAGGGTTCGGCCAAGTTTTTTGGGGGTTAGGTTTTGATTTGAATCCACATCCATAGTTTTAAGGTTGAAATTTGGTCTCCATAAATGATCTCCTGCCGGACTTTGATGAGGCTCTGTCTGTCTTACATTTTGTATTTCTATGTTTGGGACTGGTTATAATGCTTTACATATTGTATTCCTATGAGTGGGACTGGGAATGGTTATAATGCTCTACATATTGCATATCTATGAGTAGGACTGGGAATGGGACTAATGCTCTACATATTGTATATCTATGAGTGGGACTGGGAATGGTTATATGCTCTACATATTGTATATCTATGAGTGGGACTGGGAATGGTTATAATGCTCTACATATTGTATATCTATGTTTGGGACTCACCCTCTGTGCCGTCTGGCTCAGCCTGCTCCTCACGCTGCTTCTGCTTGAATTTCAGGTTGCCATGGTGCAGTACAGCTCCTGTCAGCTTGTAGATGCTATTTTTCTCATCATTAGTGAAGCCCAGGATTGTAATGGCATCCTGGCATTAGACAGGAAGTACAACAGTGATGAACTGAACGGTAGTTTTCTCACATACATTATACTACAGTTCTGTGCTCTCAGCAGAACAAATGGGATGGATACATTTGACTGGCTTCCCAGATCCACATGATTACACTTGACCAACACTGGTAGATGACAGCACAAAATAATTTTAGACTAGAGATTGACACGGGAACAGGACTCCCGCGGGTTTTTTGCGGGTCCTGCGGGATTCTGGCAGGAATGGGAGTGAAGTTCTAGAATCAAGTTCGGATAGGATCAACAGTCCACAGGAGCTGGCAGTACATGTATAGTTATAAACATCGTTTTTTGGGTGGAAATATGTAATGTGTGGAGTATTTCATTAAAAAAAAACTTTAAAAAAAACGAAATACATTGTAATTTCCTCCTCCCCTTCTGTCGGCTCCCCCTCGCGCCTCACTCCAGTTGTAGCCGGTCACAACGCTACCTCAGATGCCAACCTACGTTAGTAGGCTAAACGACGAAGCCTTCAGTAGAGGAATTGCAACATCTTGTTGCAGCCAAGGACCCATCACTAACAGTAACATTAGAGCCAAGGAAAGAGAGATGTTTTAGTTACATTTGATGGGCTTGTCTCTGACAATGACGGAACCTACTACATGGCTTGTAAAAAAAAAATGCTGCGGTGAATTCAAATATGCTACCAACAAGAGAGCAGGACAAGCGGCCTGATGCCGCATAGCTGCTCTCCTACCAATAACTTTATCGTCAAGCCGGATTGTTCGTGTGTTTAACTAAACCCATGTCGTATGAGGTGAAGAGTGAAATAAAAATCTATTGACTTATGCAGTAATGCCCGCTCAGGTTTATCTTTTATGTTATTGTTGTAAATGTTATTGTGTTGTAAATGTTGATATGCTGCAGTGCTCAGCTGTTACTGTGATCTGTCCTCATCCTCCAGCTTTAATTCATCTACATTTAGGTCGTTTAGAATATGTTCTTATATCCAGGGCGATTTAGGACTTCAGTCAGTGCGTTTAACTAAGATAGGTAAGACAACCACATATCACAGTCGCGTATTGCATTACTGAAATTATTTAGCATACTTCCTAAACAAACACAATAGCCTACATACTGTATTTCTGTGCGCACAAAAATGAGCACTGGACAGGTCAACACTGATTTTTTTTATCCGGAAGGGACAGGAAAGTTCAAGGGTTGTAGAACTGTTGTTGGATCAGGACAGTACAGGAAAAACATTGACAGGACAAGATGGGAAAGGAATGAATTTTCACTCCCGTGTCAAACTCTATTTTACCCAGTTCCACAGGGACTTAGTGACACTCTCTTGTGGATGTCTTACATGTACAGTACGTGCCTCAAGGTGAAGTGTGAAGGCATGAAGAGTTCCTTGAGGCACATGCCTAACTATCACAAGGCATTGAGAATCAAACAAAACAAAATACATGATAATTCCCTGCTGCCACCAAGTTGGGATTGCGCAGTGCATTCAGTGTGTATGGTGGTCCTACCCATTACATATATAAAATATCATTAACCCTTTGTTTGACTCACATCTGTGGCATCCAGCTCTTCCTTGTCGTTGATGCTGGCCACAGTGATCTGTCCCTGGCTGCACATGGGGAAGTCGTAGGGGTTGGTGGTGATGAGTGACATTTCTATGGACAACAGACAATGTCTTGTCAGTTAAATCTCTTAGATTTGTGCTGTCCTACCTTTACAGTATCTCTCTCTCCTTTACCCAATTGGTGCTCTCAAGGATGTAGTATACAATAAATAGCATCAACTGAGACTCGTGGACTAGTGCATCACAGTCCATTTCTGGATACATCTTTCCCAAAGACCTGACCCATGTCTAGATGCCTTGTTACCATGGATGTACTCATTGTAATAGTATTTCTAATGGAGGGAGGAAACATTCCCCCTGAACCTTTACTTTGCCTTACCAATAACCTCAGGTTTGTGATTGGTCATCATCTGGAAGAAGATGTGGTAGCCTCTCTCATCGGGAAGCTGGAAGGACACTCTGGACTTCTCTAGCAGGTCTGAGAGAGAAAGAGAGAGATATTGACAGAGAGAGAGAGAGAGAGACAGAAAGAACATGAGATAAATATTATCTCCCCAAAAAAATCTGTGTGAATTTAGTAAAGAATTGAGAAACAATGAAAATCAACTCACAGGTCTCAATGTCAGCTTTAGCCAGTTTGCTACCTTGGAAGTGAATCCTGATGAATTTACCCTAAAGAAGAGCATGGGGGTTAGAAAGAGGTTCACTAAATACATCTAACATTTTATTTTAATAGACCCCTTTAGATGTTAGTTTGTTGGATATCTATTGATATAACAAAAGGGAAATACTGAAGTACATTTGTCCAATATAAGGTAACTTTCCCAGTATGCCCTTCATACTTACAAAGCGAGACGAGTTGTCGTTCCTCACTGTCTTGGCATTACCGTAAGCCTCCAGCAGAGGGTTAGCAGCAATGATCTGATCCTCAAGAGACCCCTGATTGAGACAAACACAAGTTGCTAAGAAACTGGTAAAGTGGTAAAGTTAGTTATTCTCGACTGCTTGGTCACAGCCCACCAAACTGAAATGTGTTAAAATGGCACTCAGAAGCTGAATCTACCTGCATTTTGGTAGGGTCTACTTCTTTCTTGACACCAGACACTGCAATGGTGGCAAAGTACTGGATGACACGCTTGGTGTTGACAGTCTTTCCTGCACCGGATTCTCCACTGGTTAATATGACAGAGAAAGAGGGGTTTTG
The DNA here is from genome assembly GCF_901001165.1 of Salmo trutta. NCBI lineage: Eukaryota > Metazoa > Chordata > Actinopteri > Salmoniformes > Salmonidae > Salmo > Salmo trutta. Next base: position 546,845 of record NW_021823350.1, on the reverse strand, counting down.
GTAACATGTTTGAATGTTAGATTGACTTTCACTAAGAAATATCACTGAAAAATACACTGTTGACCTGTTTTCTTTCATAAGTAAATCATTAACAAATAGCCAACTCATCGACTCATTCTTATGCATAGCCTAATCCATTCATAATGTCATGTATTTTCATCACTCCCAAGTGACACAACATATTACAGTAGAAACATTTTATCAAGTGAGATTTTAGTAAACAACTTACGTAATCAGGACGGACTGGTTCTCCTGGTCTGTAACAAAACAACATATTGATTATCATACTCAAGCAACATTATGGGGACATCATTGAATTCATAGCATCATCATGGATTTCATTTTGGAACATTTTCCATTTAAGGCCAGTGAAATCAGATTTACCAGCAAACTGTTATAACATAGACTAGAAAACAGCAGATACATCTCTAAAGCATATTTTAACTTCCATCCATCCATCCACCCACCCATCCATCCATCCACCCACCCATCCATCCACCCACCCACCCACCCACCCACCCACCCACCCACCCACCCATCCATCCATCCATCCATCCATGCATCCATCCATCCATCCATCCATCCATCCATCCATCCATCCATGCATCCATCCATCCATCCACTCATCCATCCATCCACCCACCCACCCACCCATCCATCCATCCACCCATCCATCCATCCACCCACCCATCCATCCATCCACCCACCCATCCATCCACCCATCCATCCATCCATCCATCCACCCATTAGAGCTCATACCAATCTGCATGAACTGAAAGGCGTTGTCAGAGACGGAGAAGATATGGGGTGGAGCCTCCATCCTCTTCTTCCCTCTGTAGGCGTTAACAACCTCCATGTCGTACACAGGAAGCCACTTGTAGGGGTTCACCGTGGCACAGAACAGCCCAGAGTAGGTCTGGATGAAAGAGAATAAATTAAATTAGACATTAAATTACATTAGACAAATCAGATTGACGTTTACCAGGATTTATGTGAGGATGTGGGTGTACTATGGTATAGTAATGTAGGTCTACTGTATTGGTATGTTTTGGTTCCTACCATTACTTTATGTGTAGTACTGTATGTGTGTATTTCATGTTCATGTACGTGTGTATGTTTATACAGTTATCTTACATAGATCATCCATGCTGCATAACGCTCTTTGAGGTTATACAACACAGAGGCTTCATTCAGGTAGGTCATCATGGCCATGTCCTCAATCTTATCGTACTTAGGGGGGTTCATCTCATAGACATCTGCTTCTTTGAACTCTTTTCCTTCCTGAAACAGTCAGAAATCTAGATTATACACAGATCAAACTGGGCAGGACTGAATGCTTTTAAATACAAATATTAAAATAAAACTGCATACCCCATCTAATCCAACTACTTTGTTATCACCCACTGACACACATGGTGATTCTTAACTAGTCAGTATAGAAAATTCAATGGCAATTTGAAATAGCAGCGATAAAAAGGATGTTTTTGAAGGTTATATTCTGCTTACAAAAAAACTAAGAAATGCTTATTTATCAATCTTTTTTTACTTATTTAATTTTGACAATTGGCATGATAAAAATGAAAAAAGTGTGCAGTCTTCAATTCCTTTCAAATCAGACTTACCTCCTTAGTGCCGTTAGGATTCGTGACTGTCACAGTACACTTTCCATTGGCCCTGGCAGTAACCAAACCCTTAAGGTAAAGCTCCTTGGTGTCTGCGACATAGCACGCGTTCTTTGAATCAAAGGGTGCAGTTTGTGCCTCCATCCTCTCCTTCTCAGGCTTACGGAGGTATATGGCAGCCTTGCCGTAGATTTGCATCTCCGCGTCCGTACTCATGGTGACGGATCACTAGGAAAGAGATGAAACAAGAAACTTGATTGACTTTGTGGTGCTTCTTCCACAGTCAACAGAGTTGTGAGTGGTTTCTCTCACAGAACATTTGTCACTTTTCTTATAAATACTCAAACTATGTCTCACCTTATTTTTCCCCTTCTACAGATGAATTTGTACTTCTTGGAGAACCCTGGGAAACATTAGGGTGTTGTGAATAAGTCTAAAGCATTATCATTTAGCCCTCGGAGGGCCAGAAAACATCATTCAACTCAATCATGACAGCCTTGTCCAATTAAACTACAGGTGCAACTGGTAACTTTCATTTTCCTCGTGGCAACTGACTGTACTACACATTCTGACAAGAATTCAAATAAATACCCCTGAAAACCCAGTTACATTATAGACCAACCCCTCAATTTACAAACAACAGGAGCACCACTTTTGACCGTAAATGAAAGTAACAGATTTGAATAGAAAACACATTTAAACTTAAACACAATAAATAAATAAAACATTTTAAATTAATGCCACTTGATTGCATGTTTAAAATCTAACAAAACACATGTAAGATTCGGAGCACACAAAATATTGGCAAATGTAAACATGTGAAGAGGTGGAGAGAGTCTTACCACAGAGGAAGAAGGTGTCTGACTTATGGATGCTGGGGTCTCTGCCTGCTTATATCTGGTTGAAACTGTCAACCAAGCAAAAGTTAATTATGGACCACTCTGGTAAAGGAAATGGATTGGATGAGAGACCTCTGTATTTCTCTGTCTCACTAGCGCCACCAACTTGCAGGAGAACCACACTCCCATTAAATTACTTTTAATTGAAATATTTGTTTCTGAATTGATTTTCACTGAATTTACGTAAATTAGATCAAATCAAATGTTACTTGTCACATTTGCCGAATACAACAGGTGTAGTGAAATGCTTACTTACAAGCCCTTAACCAACAATTCAGTTTTAAGAAAAAAAATTGTAAAGTAAAAAATAGATAAGAATTAAATAATAATAATTATGACAATATCAATATGACAATAATTATGACACTCCAATACTGTAATGACAGTATAATTGTAAAACAAATATAATCTTACTTAATTTAGTTTCATTTTTGTGGCATTAATCCTTATCAACAACTTTCTTTATATTTAAAAAAGATATACTATATTTTGCTTTCCAACACATCTAAACTGTCTCCTCAGTCACCTCATGCTGGTGAAGGAGTTGGCTGTTACCTCGTGCTTTGATTTGTCACCCTGGTAAAATCATATTGCAAAAATGATTTTAAAGCTACAACAGAAACATTTAGGCTTTCAATTACAGCTCATAAAAGTGTTAAATCAACTGTGTAGTTATTTATCTACAGTATGATCTATTGAAGATGCTGCAGGAGCTTTTAATAATCTCACATTTCAGTTGTCTAAAACGGTCCAGGAGGATTCTTAAGGCTTACATAACATCAGTACAGTATTTAAATCATCTTATCCACTCATATTTCTGACAGCCATGTAGCTGCCTCAAACTTTTATTACACTCTGAGGTAAACCGTTTAGCAGCTGGCTTCTATAAAACTGCTTTAAAATGAATAGGGGATAGTTACAATAAAGTAACAGATTCCTTTCCATTTCCATTACATTTGAATTAATCCTTTACAATACAGTTTTAATATCTTTCTAACAGACAGCTCTAGCAACTTGTGAGGGAACCACCATCAGCAGAGACATTTCTTTAAACTATTTTTAATAAATGTAATTCAGCAATATAATTCACACACTAGATGTTAATGTATTTAAATGTATGTAAATTGTAAAGTATTTTGTCTGTAATGTCTGATTTGGTTATGTGTTGGACTCCAGTAAGACTAGCTGTCACCATTGGCGTCGGCCAATAGGGATCCTAATAAATCAAATCAGGAAGTTCTTCTTTCAAGTCAGGCATTTCACATTCTTTAATATCTATCTCATCTTTGCTGTTATCAAACCTCTGCATTTAATAGTCGTTTAAATGTTCTTTGTGTCTAATATGGTGCAGCCATATTAATGTTCAATAGTGTGAAACCTTACACAGGGCCGGCCCTAGCCTTTTGGGGCCCTAAGCGAGATTTGGGCCACAGTGGAAGTCATGGCCCCAATGACATGCCCTGCGTGCCCGGCCGGTTTAGACCATGATTACTACGAGTTTAGATAGCTGGCTAGATTGGTAAATTAATCTAAAACATGGCTAATTCAGTGACTGATATAAGAACAGAAATCTGCTGATGCACAACCAGATTGCACCTTGTGTGCTCTACCATTCTAACTCTGCTGGATGCACAAGTTGAGCAGGGGGCTGACCATCTGTGAGGACCATCAAGGCCTTTTAATTTCTTGGACTGTGTTCTAGTCTTCACTGCAGCCAAGGTTTATTGTTTGGTATATCTGCCAACATTTCCTAAATCTGGCACCGATGCCACTGTTATTAGTCAGAATATATTTACTTGGCGTGTTTGTGGGTGGAGAGAACATCAACACCATGCAGACTAAGAGTTTATGACATTCAAGTTATTTTAATGTGCAAAGATCTGGCATGACATATGACCGGTGTTTTTGTATCTCAGGGACATGTTTTCTCTAAGCTCCAAACTTGTTACCCTCTGCAAATCGGGGGGGTGGGGATGTCAGAGGAACAGACAAATGTGAATTTGGCCACAAAGATCTCAACTGACTTTACAGCCATGGGGCTTCTCACAATGCACGGTATTGAGATCAGGGTTGGGGTCATTTCGAGTAAATTTAGGAATTGACCTGCAATAATTTCTCATTAAAAGCCTTGTGAAGTATTGGAACTTCAGTTCACTTCCTGAATGAACTGAATTGTATTTCTTCATTAACACACTGAACCTGATTTTAGGTAATTAAGGGCTAAATTGAAGATTATGATCCATTGATTTAGCTAAACCCGCTATGTTAGCGCTGGGGTGGAACACGATCCTGCACACGATGTCGATGGGCTGTCCAGAACAGGAGTTGCAGGCCTCTTAACTGCCAGATGTCACTAAACAGTTGAGTAAACTGTCATTATAAAACTGTCATTGTACATATTTGACGTATTGTGGCAGGCCCTTCGGAGGATCAGACAGTAACGCTTCATCCAATACATTTTAAGGGTGCTTTAATTCCTCAGGCAGAGCCGGCTCTAGCCACTAAGTGGCATAATTGGCATAGGGGGCCCTCGACCCCCCACCCACCCCCCAAAAATAAGTAAAAAATAATAATAAATAGGAAATCTGTCGGGTTCTCAAGTTACTATTAGGAGTTAGAATGGTAGAATAACCAAGGTGCAATTTAAAATGCGGTTGTGCATTAGCAGTTTTCCTCTTGTTATGTCAGTCACTGAATAGAGATTTTCACAGGTCCACCCGATTACCCGGGACCCGAACCGGTCCGAAATTCTGTAGTTGACCCTCGGATCTAGGTAGGGTCCTGTTTGGTGGCCACGGACCTCAGGTCCATGTGAAAACATGTGAAATAGCGACCAGAGCAGAAATTAGACTATTATAATGAGTAAGACCTGAGTTACAGAAATAGCCTAACAAAATAAATGTTTATCTGGGGTGGCAGGTAGCCTAGTGGTTAGAGTGTTGGGCCAGTAACCAGCAGGTAGCCTAGTGGTTAGAGTGTTGGGCCAGTAACCAGCAGGTAGCCTAGTGGTTAGAGTGTTGGGCCAGTAACCAGCAGGTAGCCTAGTGGTTTAGAGTGGAGTGTTGGGCCAGTAACAGCAGTAGCCTAGAGGTTAGAGTGTTGGGCCAGTAACCAGCAGGTAGCATAGTGGTTAGAGTGTTGGGCCAGTAACCAGCAGGTAGCCTAATGGTTAGAGTGTTGGGCCAGTAACCAGCAGGTAGCCTAGTGGTTAGAGTGTTGGGCCAGTAACCAGCAGGTAGCCTAGTGGTTAGAGTGTTGGGCCAGTAACCAGCAGGTAACCTAGTGGTTAGAGTGTTGGGCCAGTAACCAGCAGGTAACCTAGTGGTTAGGGTGTTGGCCAGTAACCAGCAGGTAGCCTAGTGGTTAGAGTGTTGGGCCAGTAACTGAAAGGTTGCTAGATCAAATCCCTGAGCTGACAAGTAACAATCTGTTGTTCTGCCCCTGAACAAGGCAGTTAACCCACTGTTCCTAGGTAGGCTGTCATTGTAAATAAGAATTTGTTCTTAATTGACTTGCCTAGTTAAATAAATAACTAAAATATCTGTCTACAGCACTCATCACTGACCATCTCTGACTTTACATACAGTAGTGTCCTAAAATCACCACATTCTAATCTGAAGAATGTTGTCAACTGAAAATAAAATACAATCTCAGAAACTCCATCCAACTATAGTGTTATCATAATGAAATGCTCAGGTGAGTAGGCCTAGACCTCATCCCAATTGTTGGAAATGACATGGGCATGCATATGGGACACTCTTGAAGCTTGATGTTGGTCAAAACTGAGTCAACAAACACAAGTGCCTTTTGAACGGGCTATGGTAGTAGGTGCCAAGTGCACTGTTTTGAATGTGTCAAGAACTGCAATGCTGCTGTGTTTTTGTCACACTCAACAGTTTCATTAGTGTTTCATGAATGGTCTACCACCCCAAAGGACATCCAGACAACATGACAGAAATGTGGGAAGCATTGGAGTCAACATGGGGCAGCATCCCTGTGGAACACTTTCAACACCTTGTAGAGTCCATGCCCCGATGAATTGAGGCTGTTCTGAAGGCTAAAGGGGGTGCAACTCAAAACAAGGAAGGTGTTCCTAATGTTTTGTGCACTCAGTGTATCGCCTATCTTTAGTCTACATCAATCTTTATCAAAACAGTTAAAAAAAGGTAGATTTTTATGTTGCACGCAGTAAAATAATACCGAATATTAGATTACAGCCAAAACTGAATTATGTGCTGCTCTCAGTCTGGCACACGATCGTCGTTACATCAAAATATTTGGTCGACAGAAATAAGGAAAACGTTTTTGAAAACTTTATAATATTCTCAATCTAACTATAGGGATACCATTATGAAAATACTAAGCTGTAGACCCCGAATCCATTATTTTAGATGCAACAGATTATGGATGAGTGAAACCATTTCGGACACATCTGGGACATGTTTCAGGTCGGATCTGGTCAACCTCGGATCCAAATCGGATTGGGTATTGATATTCTAAAAAATACCTGGTCCTGTCAAGGTCAGGTGGGATTTTTGTGGGTCTAATTCGGTGAGGTTCTCATTTTCAGGACCCAAGAAATCCTCTATCACTGACACTCACCTAATTAGCCCATGTCAGCTAAGATTTTGTAGATTGTTGAGTTAGTCTAGCCAGCTATATAAACTTGTTGTAATCATGGTTGAATTATCAACCAGGCACGCAGGGAAAAAGCTCAGGGGCCTTGACCTCCAGGGGGCCCCCATTGATTTTGTTAGTCACTCTCACTCAGATATCATATTAACATGCCATAAGTCCCGTAAAAATGTATAGAATTGCAGAAAATGTGTTATAAAATTGTATTGGGGGGGCAACTACATTTAGCTTAGGGTCCCCAAAAGGCTAGGGCCGGCTCTGGAGTTACCCTAGCACCTTGGCTCACATCAGCATTTTTTACATGATTCAATCCATTAAAATGTCACAGCAGTAAAACTCTATATCTGGATATGACATGTCACATGCTGTGGCATGGATCCACAAAACAACCAAGCTGGGTTCATTCAGATCTTATTTTCCAGGTCACATATCTCGCTGTAAATTTAGTATGGGGGGGCCAATGTCAGCAATGTGAGGACCTCGTGGTCGACTAATAAGGTCTAAATAATGTGCTGTTCTGTACCGGATCTCTCTGTGGTCCACATTACAGGTTATGAGGTCTTTTCAGCATGCAGTGTGAAGTCAATGGAGGGCTGAATGTAATATTCATCTCAGAAATGTAGAATTATAAAGAAGGATACCATTTTCAAGGATAAACATATTGGGAACGGTTGTGTTTTCCAGGAAGCTTTACAGATCTATGGACAAACAAGTAGTCCAAATGATTACCCCCCTGTCAGTGAACTTCTCCAGCCAATGGCCATGTTCCTAAACTGGGTGTCAGAATTACATGCAGCCTAAAGTTGTTTGGGATTGCTTTATGACCATCTGTCATAGAGATGTCAAAGTATCAAACCACAGCTGCTGAGCTGTGGTTGACACTCCAATTTCATCCCATACAGTCGATGGCAGAGTTACAGGAAGTATATCAAAGCAACAGATGAGTTAGGAGCCCAATATGGCCATGTTCAGCGTCAGAAATACATTCAGCTTCCACAGCAATCTCTAAGGTAAATTAACATTGCTTCATTGCTTCATTGCTTTGTTGGCAGATCTACTGCTATTTGAGCCGTGCACCAGATGACGTTTACGAATAGGAAAGAGACTTATACCTGATGCGGCTATTAAACGGACCAGTCAAATATCTGCTTCTTTTTGGACAGCTTTATTTGTAGACTTTCAAATGTAAAGACAACACAGATAGTAGAAAAACAGTCAAAAAACAAAAAAAGTAAAGTCCATAACAGAGAACATCAATAAAACTGGGAATCTCACACTCCCCTTCAGCTGCAGCTGTTGGAACATAAGCGTCTGGAGGAGCAAGGTGTGTGTGTGTGTGTGTGTGTGTGTGTGTGTGTGTGTGTGTGTGTGTGTGTGTGTGTGTGTGTCTACAATTATATTTCATACAGGTATGGTCATGCGAATAAGACCCCATTGAGTTGTTTGGCGGTCATATTAGAGGAAGTCTTCTGTGATTGCCTTGTATCTACAAATCTTTTTAAAAACCTGTTCTAGCTGTGTGTATGTAATTTGGTGCTTCTCTCACCAAAGTTACCATTCAAAAACGTAACTTCCAACATTCTCATGTCAATTGCACAATATGTGCTAACTTTAAACAATAGTTGAAGGTGGTACTGTCAAATTTGGTTATATTATATACATTTGAAAGGTGATGTCATGACCTGTCAGAACCACTTGTCAAGCAAAGTTTAAAATGTATCAGGGTTTCCTTTTTTTTAAAGCAATTCATACAGGTAATTCTGATATGTACCCTAGATGTCAAAGGTCTAAGTTATGTTGACCTGAACATTCCCGAAAGTGTGTCTAGTGGTTAGCTGTGAATCTAAGCTTTTCAATTATATACTGTATGAGTATTGGGTATATGTGAGCAATAACTTTGTTTGTGATAGGGTAAAATCCCTACCTTATCCTATGGTGAAAATTAATAGGATGGATGTCACGTCCTGATCCTAGTAAGATGTAATTTTCTATAGTAGAGTAGGTCAGGGCGTGACAGGGGGGGTTTTTGTGTTTTTCTATGTTTTCTATTTCTATGCTTAAGTTCTAGTTTTTCTATTTCTATGTTGGGATTGTTTGGGTTGACCTCTAATTAGAGAAAGCTGATCCTCATTGCCTCTGATTAGAGATCATATTTAAGTAGGGGTTTTTCTTCCTGGGTTTTGTGGGTAGTGTATTTCACATGATGGAACTGTTGTTGGTTGTTTTGTTCTAGTGTCGTCATAATAAAAGTGAATATGAGCACTATACACGCTGCACCTTGGTCCCCTTTATACGACCCACGTTATAATGGAGGGATGAATGAAAGAGTGAAAACACAGAGAAAGCCACCATTGCTGCACTGCTATCACACATGTTACAACTCCAGGGACATAGACCTTCAAGAAAATCACTGTGAGACATCGTCACCCCAAGTGAACCCTACGGCCCAAATGTGGGGGTCTGGCCCATGGACTATTTCTGGAAACGACAGCCTGCAGTACCCAGGTCGACCTTGAACCGCATGGCTTTAATGAGAGGGGGGCAGTCGTTCTCCCCTGATTTCGGCTGACTGTTTGGCTTTCATTCCTACCTTTCCCGCCACTGTGGATATATTTATAGCACTCTCATAAATTCTGAGGGCTCCGCTATGTGTCTGATATGCTGACAAAGCTATCTAGCCTCTAACTCATTGCAATTTGAACCCTCTGGTAAATGTGGATAAGTCTAATGTTACTGAATACATTAAATGCTTTTTTCCTAAACGGGTATAGACTTGTTATTGCTTGTGTATCAGATGGGGGATCTGTGAAACTCACTCCTCAGCCTGACGTGTCTCCACTTGCGCTGCCAAATGTAAACATTAGCATTACCATTAACAATAAAGTTTAATGAACTTCATTCATCCCTGAGGGGCAATCATTTCTGGCAGGCATAGGATACAGTTAAAAGGCAATAAACATACACTTGAAGCAATGGCGGTTCTAGACCATTTCAACGGGGGGGCCAAGCTGGGGCCAGTTGTACTGTTAGAGGGGCCAGTTACTTTAGACGTTATTGTTGTCATATTGTTTTCTTCACTGCATTGCAGGCATTAGCAGGCAAAAGACCATGTTCATAATCATCATCGTTGCCACTGTCTAATAACGGATGTAAAAAAAAAGAACAATAGCAAAAATTAGTTATGTAAAAATTACTTCATACTCCACATTTAGGGGGGCCACAAAGGGGTCCAAAATTGTGTGTGTGTGGGGGGGGGGGGGGGGGGGGGGGCAAACCTGGTGGCCAACAGATGTGTGCAAACCTGGTGGCCAACTACAAGAAACGTCTGACCTCTGTGATTGCCAACAAGGGTTTTGCCAAGTACTAAGTCATGTTTTGCAGAGGGGTCAAATACTTATTTCCCTCATTAAAATGTACATAAATTTATAACATTTTTGACATGCGTTTTTCTGGATTTTTTTATTGTTATTCTGTCTCTCACTGTTCAAATAAACCTACCATTAAAATTATAGACTGATCATTTCTTTGTCAGTGGGCAAATGTACAAAAACAGCAGGGGATCAAATACTTTTTTCCCTCACTGTATGTATGTTCGGTCCGTTATTGTGGGCTCGGTATTATGACATGTTATTGGAATATTTGAGTAAAGCTACTTGTGTTACTCATCTCTGCTGTCCTGTGCCTGACTCCTCTGCACCAGCTACACCCAGACCACTACAATAAAAGCCATTGAATCATATCTAAAGTAATTTATGTAATATTGTCGAGATGAGTAAAAATGCTTTTGACTTCTCAACAGCCTGGTCGAGCTCTGCAATTTCCAAAATAAACATGAAGTTGAAAAAAAAAAACTATTGGAAGTTCTTATTTGAGTAGTAGGTTTTTAAGGTGTTTTTCAAGAAGAGACAGTTAAAGGATTAAATAACATTTCCTAGGATTTTCTACCTGCAGTAACCCTAGTGGATAATGCAGGTAGAAATAATACTGGTAAAAGCGAAATGCCTCTAAAAGTGTCCAAAAAGTAAGGCCCCACTCATGAGAGGGTTCTAAATGGAACTCACAAGGGTTTCCCTACTACAGGGATAAATCAAAGGGTTCGACGTGGCACCCAAAAGGGTTTCCCTACTACAGGGATAAATCAAAGGGTTCGACGTGGCACCCAAAAGGGTTTCCCTGTCACACCCTAATCTGTTTCACCTGACTTTGTGCTTGTCTTTCACCCCCCCTCCAGGTGTTGCCCATCCTCCCCATTATCCCCTGTGTATTTATACCTGTGTTCTCTGTTTGTCTGTTGCCAGTTCGTTTTGTTTTGTGAAACCTACCAGCATTTTTTTACTCTGCTCCTGCCTGTTCTTGCTCATGTTTTCTAGTCCTTCCTGGTTTTGACCGTTCTGCCTGCCCTGACCCTGATACTGCCTGACATTCTATACCTTGCCCCACCATTCTGGATTATTGACCCGTCTGCCTTTGACCGTCGTTTGCCTTCCCCTGTTTTTGAAATAAACTTTTGTTTCTTAGACACTGTGTGCGTCTGGGTCATACCTAAAACATGATATTCCCCATAGGGACAAATGACAGAATCCTCTATTGGTTCTTCTTGAATAAGTTCTAAATAGCAGAATAGTTTCATCTCCGGAGTTCTTTGCAGTTGACTTTCAACGTCATTACCTGCTAAACAATGTTTTATTCTAATCTTTTAACGATCTCTGTCATACCCACAGACCTGCAGGTGTAGCAGCAAATATCTGTCTTACCCACAGAGTCTTACCAACAGACCTGCAGGTGTAGCAGCAATCTCTGTCTTACCCACAGAGTCTTACCCACAGACCTGCTGGTGTAGCAGCAAATCTCTGTCTTACCCACAGAGTCTTACCCACAGACCTGCTGGTGTAGCAGCAAATATCTGTCTTACCCACAGAGTCTTACCCACAGACCTGCTGGTGTAGCAGCAAATATCTGTCTTACCCACAGAGTCTTACCCACAGACCTGCAGGTGTAACAGCAAATATCTGTCTTACCCACAGACCTGCTGGTGTAACAGCAAATGCAGGTCGCTAGCAAACAAGAGGTTGGGAGTTCAAATCCCTAAGTGAGGTTGCCTCCCAGGTAATCAAAATACAGCAGCATGCTATCCCTTACAGAGTCCTGTGTGGCTCAGTTGGTAGAGCATGGTGTTTGCAACGCCTGGGTTGTGAGTTCGATTCCCATGGGGGGGCCGGTATGGAGAAAAAAATGTATGAAATGTATGCATTCACTACTGTAAGTCGCTCTGGATAAGAGCGTCTGCTAAATGACTAAAATGTCAATGTACAGCAATAACACCTTGTGGTGACAGAATTGGGGTGAGTTGTTGTAACTTCACAAGGTTTATGCCCTATTCTGTGTTGAACTGTGATGTTATGCATTTCATAGACTCCTGTTATGTCTGCATCCTAACACAAGGCCATTGTGTTCTGGAACTGTTGCTTGGACAAAGACCTGTTGTGTAAACATTATGATCACCCCTCCTCTATATGAGGGACCTGAAACTATCTCCCCAAGGAGCTCCTTCCCTGACTCTGATCAGAGACAGCTCTACCTTGCAGCTGCGTGTATTAAAGATTCACTATTATAGCTTAAATTAGTCTCTGTCAAAATCTTTGGATCGAGTTTTCCACAACAACCTTAATTCAGCTCTAAAAATACAGTAACTTGTTTTTTTTGACAGCGTAATGAAGAACCCTCTGTTTCCTGGTCGACCTGGTTGGCGGATGGTTATAAAAATAACCATTATAAAAAGGTTATTCGCAGCCCAAAAAAGTGTCCCCCTACAGGGACAAAATGAATAAAGAGGTTGACAATTGTGATACCATTTATTACAGCTCTTACCATTGCTAGGTCTGTTTTTTATTTTTTAAATGTAACCTTTATTTAACTAGGCAAGACAAATCCGGACGACGCTGGGCCAATTCTGCGCTGCCCTATGGGACTCCCAATCACGGCCGGATGTGATACAGCTTTGATTCAAACCAGGTCCAACAGTGACGCCTCTTGCACTGAGATTCAGTGTCGTAGACCGCTGCGCCACTCGGGAGCTGTTCTTCAATTAAATAATGGGAGAGGCCTAGGTTTGGGAAAGGTGGGAACTAAAGTGGTAGATTTACTGCATGTAATAACAGGCTTAATACATAGTAGTGAACTTACTCTATTGGTAATTATGCTGGAACATAGGGTTTATTGTTATGTCATGTAAAGGACATGTTGCATTGTACACTTACATATGGGTGGTCCCCACGGGACTCGAAACCACGACTTTTGGCATTCGCAAGCGCCATGTTCAACGGACTGAGCCACACAGGACTAAGTGGCTTTGGATAAAAGTGTTTGCTAAATGGCTTATATTATTGTATACTGTTTTAAGTTTTTCTTCCCGCTTAAAACTACAACTCCCATGTGTCCCCTCTCCCGCACTAGAGGAGGTTTAAAAAAAGTCCATACGTCTAACATTATGAACTTTTCAGACAGATTTAGGCTATTCAACAAGGAACATGAAGTAGCCTATCTGTTAATCCATGTAGCTACGAGGAGTGGCATCTAGTGGAAATGTATTTGTGCACCCGTTTCCTCAGTGTTTATGTGATAATGATTTAGCCCACTGGAGGGCAGTGGCTGATGGATAACCTCCCTCTCGTTCATGAGGCGCTCTTCAACCGGATGTGTGCATGTCGTTGTCTTATGAATTCATGGTTCACGTTGTATCTCATTGCCGTGGCAGCATTTCTAGCTACAACATGGGAATTGGGAACGACAAGTGACAGTGTGATGACTGTATATCAAGTTTAGTGTAAAACAACAGTGTAGAAAATAACAGTTTATGTGCGGGATCTTATCTTAGATCTGTATTTCTGCCGGAGGTTGGCGGGGGCAAACAGTCACGATGGTGAAAGAGCAGTTTAGAGAGACTGATGTGGCCAAAAAAATGTAAGTATATCCAGTTAGTTAGCTAGCTTGCTGCTAGCCATTAGCCATTAATATTTCCCCCAGCCCTCTAGCTATGAGTAGTGTTCGTAAATAATTGCCTAAAGCAGCTTGCAATTTGTGACATGAGCTTGCTTTTCATAGCTAGCGAGCTTTTTGCAATTGCATCATTGATTGAACAGGGTCAGCAATGCTGGTAACACGTTTTAGAAAGCTAGCTAAACAAACAATCACATCCCCACCTGGCTAATGTGGCAGGATATCGAACTCATCTTGCCATGACAACTGACACTCTTGCTAAGTACATGGTAAAGCATGACGAAGTAGCCTCAAGTAGACATCCAGAAAGGCAATGCTGACCATGCTTTACAAATGACTCCCAATTGACCCCTAAACTATAGCTTGTTATCATTGGCAGTTGTTGCTTGGGTAGGACCTAATTGCTAGTTGACCTACTAGCCAGTGTCTAATTGAACCCCTAGGCTGAGTTGGCTATCTATTCCATTTATGTCAACAGAAGCCACATCTGTTTTGGGATGAAGTCGGCTGAGCAGATGAGACAGCAGGCTCATATCCAAGTGGTCAGTAAGAACCTGTACAGCCAGGACACCAGCCATACTCCTCTACCATACGGAGTACTGGATCATCGCATGGTAGGGCTGACACGTGTACATACACACACGTACACACACCACCACCCATCACATGGTACACTACCGGTCAAAAGTTTTAGAACACCTACTCATTGAAAGGTTTTTATTTTTACTATTATCTAAATTGTAGAAAAGTAGTGAAGACATCAACTTTGAAATAACACACATGGAATCATGTAGTAACCAAAACAGTGTTAAACAAATCAAAATATATTTTATATTTGAGATTCTTCAAATAGCCACCCCTTTGCCTTTATGACAGCTTTGCAAACTCTTGGTATTCTCTATTGGTGGTTGTGACCCAACTGTCATGTTATATTCCAGGGCACCAGTGAGAAGGATCGTCCATGTGAGACGTGTGGGAAGAACCTGGCTGACTGTCTGGGACACTATGGATATCTGGATCTGGAGATGCCCTGTTTTCATGTGGGCTATTTCAAAGCCATCATTGGAATCCTACAGGCAAGTTCACTATAACAGTAACTGACAAAATAAAGGAAACACTTGAGTAAATGAGGAATACAAAGTAGGCTATATAGAAAGCAGGTGCTTCCAACACAGGTGTGGTTCCTGAGTTAATTAAGCAATTACCATCCCATCATGCTTAGGATCATGTGTACAAATGCTCAGTTGCCTATTATCTTGGCTACCGTGGCTAGAAGAAGAGATCTCAGTGACTTTGAAAGAGGGGTCTCAAAGGAACATAGAGGGTTTAAAGGGTGTGTCTCAGTCACCAGATCTCAACCCAATTGAACACTTACGGAAGATTCTGGAGCGGCATCAGAGACAGCGTTTTCCTCCACCATCAACAAAACACCACATTATGGAATTTCTTGTAGAAGGGTGTGGCATCCCTCTAATAGAGTTCCAGACACTTGTAGAATCTATGCCAAGGGAAAGCTGTTCTGGCGGCTCGCGGTCGCCCAACGCCCACTTTATGTTGATGTTTCCTTTATTTTGGTAGTTATTTGTATGTATTTATCTTCTCTCTCTCACTACAATGTAGCAAACTAAATATGACATTACTGTACTGCACACTGAGTAGCCTACATCACAACCTTGACCATCCTGATTAAATGATCATAGTTACTTCTTTGACTCTTTTGCAATGTGATTGTTATTCAAGCTGGCCCATTAGAACACCATGTGATTGTTGTTCAAGCTGGCCCATTAGAACACCATGTGATTGTTGTTCAAGCTGGCCCATTAGAACACCATGTGATTGTTATTCAAGCTGGCCCATTAGAACACCATGTGATTGTTATTCAAGCTGGCCCATTAGAACACCATGTGATTGTTATTCAAGCTGGCCCATTAGAACACCATGTGATTGTTGTTCAAGCTGGCCCATTAGAACACCATGTGATTGTTTTTCAAGCTGGCCCATTAGAACACCATGTGATTGTTTTTCAAGCTGGCCCATTAGAACACCATGTGATTGTTATTCAAGCTGGCCCATTAGAACACCATGTGATTGTTATTCAAGCTGGCCCATTAGAACACCATGTGATTGTTATTCAAGCTGGCCCATTAGAACATCATGTGATTCAAGCTGGTGCATTAGAACATTTATATTTATTTTTTATTTATTTCACCTTTATTTAACCAGGTAGGCCAGTTGAGAACAAGTTCTCATTTACAACTGCGACCTGGCCAAGATAAAGCAAAGCAGTGCGACAAAAACAACAACACAGAGTTACACATAAACAAATGTACAGTCAATAACACAATAGAAAAGAAAAATTGAAAAATCTATGTACAGTGTGTGCAAATCAACAAGGTAATACAGTACGGGGAGTGCTGCTCAGTGTGAGGTAATACAGTAGGGGGAGGTGCTGCTCAACGTGAGGTAATACAGTACGGGGAGTGCTGCTCAGTGTGAGGTAATACAGTAGGGGGAGGTGCTGCTCAGCGTGAGGTAATACAGTAGGGGGAGTGCTGCTCAGAGTGAGGTAATACAGTAGAGGGGAGTGCTGCTCAGTGTGAGGTAATACAGTAGGGGGAGGTGCTGCTCAGCGTGAGGTAATACAGTAGAGGGAGTGCTGCTCAGCGTGAGGTAATACAGTAGGGGGAGTGCTGCTCAGCGTGAGGTAATACAGTAGGGGGAGTGCTGCTCAGCGTGAGGTAATACAGTAGGGGGAGTGCTGCTCAGTGTGAGGTAATACAGTAGGGGGAGGTGCTGCTCAGTGTGAGGTAATACAGTACGGGGAGTGCTGCTCAGCGTGAGGTAATACAGTAGGGGGAGGTGCTGCTCAGCGTGAGGTAATACAGTAGAGGGGAGTGCTGCTCAGCGTGAGGTAATACAGTAGGGGGAGTGCTGCTCAGCGTGAGGTAATACAGTAGGGGGAGGTGCTGCTCAGCGTGAGGTAATACAGTAGGGGGAGTGCTGCTCAGCGTGAGGTAATACAGTAGGGGGAGTGCTGCTCAGCGTGAGGTAATACAGTAGGGGGAGTGCTGCTCAGCGTGAGGTAATACAGTAGGGGGAGGTGCTGCTCAGCGTGAGGTAATACAGTAGGGGGAGGTGCTGCTCAGCGTGAGGTAATACAGTAGGGGGAGTGCTGCTCAGCGTGAGGTAATACAGTAGGGGGAGGTGCTGCTCAGCGTGAGGTAATACAGTAGAGGGGAGTGCTGCTCAGCGTGAGGTAATACAGTAGGGGGAGTGCTGCTCAGCGTGAGGTAATACAGTAGGGGGAGTGCTGCTCAGCGTGAGGTAATACAGTACGGGGAGTGCTGCTCAGTGTGAGGTAATACAGTAGGGGGAGTGCTGCTCAGCGTGAGGTAATACAGTAGGGAGAGTGCTGCTCAGCGTGAGGTAATACAGTAGGGGGAGTGCTGCTCAGCGTGAGGTAATACAGTAGAGGGAGTGCTGCTCAGCGTGAGGTAATACAGTAGGGGGAGTGCTGCTCAGCGTGAGGTAATACAGTAGGGGGAGTGCTGCTCAGTGAGAGGTAATACAGTAGGGGGAGTGCTTCTCAAATGTAATTTTTTATGTGTTCTCCACACTCTTGTCCTCACAAGAACGTACTCAAGAGAACGTCTTTGGAGCATGAGAGTGTGGAGCACAGTAGTATGCATATTGAGAAACACCCAATGTGATTGTTGTTCCATTATAACTATGTTATTGTTGTTCAAATTAGCCCATGAAAACAATTAAGTTGTTGTTCAAATTAGCCCATTATAACATCATGTTGTTGTTGTTGAAATTGGCCCATTATGACATCATGTTGTTTTTCAAATTGGCCCATTATAACATCATGTTGTTGTTGTTCAAATTAGCCCATTATAACATCATGTTGTTGTTCATGTTGTTCCATTATGCCATCATGTTATTGTTGTTCATGTTGTTCCATTATGACATCATGTTATTGTTGTTCATGTTGTTCCATTATGACATCATGTTATTGTTGTTCATGTTGTTCCATTATGACATCATGTTGTTGTTGTTCATGTTGTTGTTGTTCATGTTGTTCCATTATAACATCATGTGATTGCGGTATCCCTCCAGATGATCTGTAAGACGTGTTCTCACATCATGCTGACCAAAGAGGAGAAACTACAGTTTATGGATGTGTTGAAGAGGCCGGGCCTAGCGTACCTCCAGAAACGAGGAATGAAGAAGAAGATATCCGACAAATGCCGCAAAAGGACAATGTGTCTCAATTGCTCCACGTTAAATGGTAGGGTATCAACAATAGCTTACTCTTTGACTGTTTATGGTTCAATTTTGGCATTTGGGCCAAAATACATATTATTAAGTTATATTTGAATTGAGTTGGATTTAGTTGAGTTGAAAGCATAGCCCAAGTGGTGGTTGGTGTGACTGATAATGTCTTTGTTCTTCCCATTTAACAGGACCAGTGAAGAAGTGTGGCTTGCTAAAGATCCTCCACGAGAAATACAAGACAACCAAGAAAGTGGTGGACACTGTAGTATCAGACTTTCTCAACTCATTCGATATCGCAATAGAACACAACAAAGAAGTGGAGGGCTTGCTTAACAGGGCTCAGGTGAGTCACGTTGAAGGCAACTAGGGCTTGCTTAACAGGGCTCAGGTGAGTCACGTTGAAGGCAACTAGGGCTTGCTTAACAGGGCTCAGGTGAGTCACGTTGAAGGCAACTAGGGCTTGCTTAACAGGGCTCAGGTGAGTCACGTTGAAGGCAACTAGGGCTTGCTTAACAGGGCTCAGGTGAGTCACGTTGAAGGCAACTAGGGCCTGCTTAACAGGGCTCAGGTGAGTCACGTTGAAGGCAACTAGGGCCTGCTTAACAGGGCTCAGGTGAGTCACGTTGAAGGCAACTAGGGCTTGCTTAACAGGGCTCAGGTGAGTCACGTTGAAGGCAACTAGGGCAACTTTTAACAGTTTACATGTCTACTTTGTAGAGGTCATGTGAGGTTAATGGATTGTTTTGTATGTTTTTCACTTAGCAGTGACTCACAGTACAGAGTTCATACAGGGTTAGTATATGGGGTACTTGTTGGAATTGAACCCACAACCCTGGTATTACTAGAGCAACACTCTTCTTACCAACTGGGTTACACAGGTTTTAAATGCTGACCGATTATGTCCTTCACCCCGACGGAGAACCTGAGTCCTCTAGTGGTACTGAACCTCTTCAAAATGTGTCTGTCTGAATCCGGGAAACTGGCCCTTCTGACTGACCTTCATGTCCTGTGGTTTCCAGGAGAACCTGAGTCCTCTGGTGGTGTTGAACCTGTTCAGGAGGATTCCAGCGGAGGACATTCCCCTGCTCCTGATGAACCCTGAGGCAGGTAAGCCTGCAGACCTCATCCTCACCCGTCTGCTGGTACCCCCACTCTGCATCCGCCCCTCTGTCATCTCAGACCTCAAGTCAGGTACTAACGAGGATGACCTCACCATGAAGCTCACAGAGATCATCTTCCTCAATGATGTCATCAAGAAGGTGGGTACATTACATTTACATTTTAGTCATGTATGATGTCATAGAGAAGGTGGGCATCATGGGATTGGGACAGTAGCAGGAAATGTCAGTGAATTTGTGATTAATTGTTTTATTAATTGGCCCGGGAGTTTTTCCATGAACTGACCAGGAAAACCTCTGGGCCCCAGTAGGCTATTACTAACTAGTTGGTCAGCTGAGGAAAACCTCTGGGCCCCAGTAGGCTATTACTAACTAGTTAGTCAGCTAAGGAAAACCTCTGGGCCCCAGTAGGCTATTACTAACTAGTTGGTCAGCTAAGGAAAACCTCTGGGCCTTTTTATGAAAGCAATAAAACAAGACAGAAAGAAGTTACAATTTCCAATTCACATTAGACAATAAGGTGGTTTGATGTTGTTATTGTTGTCTAATGAATGTTGAGTGGTGAATGAGTTGTTCTGCCTGCATCCCATGCCGTCCCACAGCACCGTATGTCAGGGGCCAAGACCCAGATGATCATGGAGGACTGGGACTTCCTCCAGCTGCAATGTGCTCTCTACATCAACAGTGAGCTCTCTGGCATCCCCCTCAACATGGCCCCTAAGAAGTGGACCAGAGGCTTCGTTCAGAGACTCAAGGGCAAACAAGGTCTCGCTCATATAAATAGTGATTTCTAATTATTTAATAGTTACCTGTTGTCTATTCTGATGTCTAGTTCTGTGGTCACTCTCACCATCGTATTTATTGATAGTTGACACTGAATTCATGTGAATGTCATGTCTTTTGTCATAAACAATTTAGGTTATTTACACAGCTGACTCAGAAACAGGAAGTATCCTAGTTGATTGTAGCGCCATTTAATCACAAATTATAGAGTGGAATGTTATTCTCCACTGCTGCCTTTGGATTGATAAGAATTTGGAGACCCTCAGTTATTGATGGTTCGTGGTGTCCCTCAGGGCGATTCCGTGGAAACCTCTCGGGGAAGAGAGTGGATTTCTCTGGGAGAACGGTCATCTCTCCGGACCCCAACCTGCGAATCGATGAGGTGGCTGTCCCTGTGCACGTAGCCAAAATCCTGACCTACCCAGAGAAGGTAAGAATCTTATTGGCCACACTTTAACTACAACTTATAAAGGCTTTATAAGAATTAGGGCTGTCCACGTTAAAGCGCAAACCTTTTTAATGCTGTTAATTTCTTTGCCGTTTTTAATCGCTTCTCCATTTCTTTACCCCGCGCGGCCCTTTTTAAGCGCACGTGTTTTAGGGAGGACCCTTTTAAGCGCAACACACAACACACTTTATGCTGTGTACTGTCAGTGTGCACTCGGTCTCAGTAGCGCTGTCGGTCTCCATTGTGGTGCGCTATGCACACAGCTTTGAGAAACAGTTTTGAAGGAAACCGTACAGATACTTCTACCATAAACATGTTCCCAGGCATTTCTTTAGATGACAGCAAAAAAAACAGGAATTTATACAGAAGTAGCGAACTAGTTATGCTAACGTTAGCTAGCTAGCCAAAATATTGTTTACAATGCCATGGCTGAATGCCTCTTGATTCATCTAACTTCCCACAATGATTTTATTCGGAACAGGACATCCATTCCATATAACTACTGTTTCTGTTGTAGTTCACAGGTCAAAATACTTAATGATCCCAATTGTAGTAGCAGCAGCTTGTGACTAGTTCATGATGAAGACCATGGATCAGTTCAGCTTCAATATTATTGATAAGAGGGAGTAGGCCTCCTGAACCTTTGGGATCATGAATAGCTTGTATGTTACAGAGACGTTTGTGTTGTTTATGGTGAAAAATGCCTTTAAAACATTTTGATCCAGACTATTTTGGGTTTAATAGTAACTCAATGTTCAGCTTTTTAATGAAAAATTAGTTGAAGTCCAAATTGGAGCAAATTATAAAATTGCAATGAATCGCGATTTAACTAATTCCATTAACTCTATTTAATTATTTTAATCGTTTGACTGCCTTAATAAGAATACATCAATAGTTTATAAGCACTACATAGATGCTTCACAAATCAGGATGGATCACAAGGGAGTTTTGAGTGCCTTTTCCAGCTGTCTTTACCGTTGAGAAGTAACATGCACAGTGTCTCTTCACTGTCCTGTTGTATGACCTGTGACCTCTAAGTTGTTGTGCCCCAAGGTGAACAAGGCCAACTTGGAGATGCTGAGGAAGCTGGTGCGTAGCGGTCCTGAGGTCCACCCTGGAGCCAACTTCATCCAGCAACGACACACGCAGATGAAGAGGTCAGGACAGTTCTATTAGACATGTTTAGTCAGTTAAAAAGCCTGAGTTGATCCACACCCCAAAATGTTGGAGGCACTACATGCTAAAACGTTGGTGAGCTTTACCCATTCACTTATTAGACGTATATATACACCATCTTTCTTTCTTTTTTAGACATTTTAGTCGTTTTAAAGGGATACTTTGTCTTGAGGCCCTGTAGCTACTTCCTCAGTCAGATGAGCTCGTTGGGACCATTTTAATGTCTCTGTTTACTGGGACACCAGTTCATCTGACTCTGGGGAAGTAGATAAAGGGCCTCATTGTCCCGAAGTATCCCCTATTTAATAGATGCTCTTATCCAGTGTCAACTAAATGAGCTAAAACAACCACATTATCACAGTCATTTGGTTGTTGGTTGGGTCCGCCATCCTTTTGGTTTATAGGCCTACCGCTAAACTGAAACTGTGGTTACGGACCTACCGCTAAACTGAAACTGTGGTTACAGGCCTACCGCTAAACTGAAACTGTGGTTACGGACCTACCGCTAAACTGAAACTGTGGTTACAGGCCTACCGCTAAACTGAAACTGTGGTTACAGGCCTACCGCTAAACTGAAACTGTGGTTACAGGCCTACCGCTAAACTGAAACTGTGGTTACAGGCCTACCGCTAAACTGAAACTGTGGTTACAGGCCTACCGCTAAACTGAAACTGTGGTTACAGGCCTACCGCTAAACTGAAACTGTGGTTACAGGCCTACTGCTAAACTGAAACAGTGGTTACAGGCCTACCGCTAAACTGACACTGTGGTTAGGGAAAGAGGGAAAGGGGGATACCTAGTCAGTTGTACAACTGAAAGCCTTCAACTAAAATGTGTCATCCTTATTTAACCCAAACCCTCTGAATCAGAGAGGTGCAGGCGGCTGCCTTAATCAACATCCACGTCTTCGACGCCCGTGGAACAGTGGGTTAACTGCCTTGCTCAGGGGCAGAACGACAGATTTGTACCTTGTGAGCTCGGGGATTCGATCCAGCAACCTTTCGGGTTACTGGTCCAATGCTCTACACTAGGCTACCTGCCGCCCCTGCCGGTTATAGGCCTACCACTAAACTGAAACTGTGGTTACAGGCCTACCACTAAACTGAAACTGTGGTTACAGGCCTACCACTAAACTGAAACTGTGGTTACAGGTCTACCGCTAAACTGAAACTGTGGTTACAGGACTACCACTAAACTGAAACTGTGGTTACAGGCCTACCGCTAAACTGAAACTGTGGTTACAGGCCTACCGCTAAACTGAAACTGTGGTTACAGGACTACCACTAAACTGAAACTGTGGTTACAGGCCTACCGCTAAACTGAAACTGTGGTTACAGGACTACCGCTAAACTGAAACTGTGGTTACAGGCCTACCGCTAAACTGAAACTGTGGTTACAGGCCTACCGCTAAACTGAAACTGTGGTTACAGGCCTACCGCTAAACTGAAACTGTGGTTACAGGCCTACCGCTAAACTGAAACTGTGGTTACAGGCCTACCGCTAAACTGAAACTGTGGTTACAGGCCTACCGCTAAACTGAAACAGTGGTTACAGGCCTACCGCTAAACTGAAACTGTGGTTACAGGCCTACCGCTAAACTGAAACTGTGGTTACAAGCCTACCGCTAAACTGAAACTGTGGTTACAGGACTACCGCTAAACTGAAACTGTGGTTACAGGTCTACCGCTAAACTGAAACTGTGGTTACAGGCCTACCGCTAAACTGAAACTGTGGTTACAGGCCTACCGCTAAACTGAAACTGTGGTTACAGGCCTACCGCTAAACTGAAACTGTGGTTACAGGCCTACCGCTAAACTGAAACTTTGTATGAAACCACATGTTTAGGTGTATGTTCTAAGAGTATTCCCTGTGTGTGTGTGTGTGTGTGTGTGTGTGTGTGTCTCCAGGTTTCTGAAGTACGGGAACCGAGAGAAGATGGCCCAGGAGCTGAGGTTTGGAGACGTGGTGGAGAGACACATGATCGATGGAGACATCGTCCTCTTCAACCGACAGCCCTCTCTACACAAACTCAGCATCATGGCTCATATTGTGAGTGCTCTGTCTCTCTCCACATCACACACCCGTCCTTCACTTCGGCTGTCAGTCTGGAAACTGTTAGGTTAATCACCGTGCTGACTCCATGTCAACGTGTAGACAGGAAGACAAGTTGTTACAAGTTGGGGATTTTGTGTGATGTATATTGGGGTTGTCTGTTTTAGAGCTGCCTTGTCTTGTAGCTGTTACTGTTTTAGAGCTGCCTTGTCTTGTAGCTGTTACTGTTTTAGAGCTGCCTTGTCGTGTAACTGTTACTGTTTTAGAGCTGCCTTGTCTTGTAGCTGTTCCTGTTTTAGAGCTGCCTTGTCGTGTAGCTGTTACTGTTTTAGAGCTGCCTTGTCGTGTAGCTGTTACTGTTTTAGAGCTGCCTTGTCGTGTTACTGTTTTAGAGCTGCCTTGTCGTGTAGCTGTTACTGTTTTAGAGCTGCCTTGTCGTGTAGCTGTTACTGTTTTAGAGCTGCCTTGTCGTGTAGCTGTTACTGTTTTAGAGCTGCCTTGTCGTGTAGCTGTTACTGTTTTAGAGCTGCCTTGTCGTGTAGCTGTTACTGTTTTAGAGCTGCCTTGTCGTGTTACTGTTTTAGAGCTGCCTTGTCGTGTAGCTGTTACTGTTTTAGAGCTGCCTTGTCGTGTAGCTGTTACTGTTTTAGAGCTGCCTTGTCGTGTTACTGTTTTAGAGCTGCCTTGTCGTGTTACTGTTTTAGAGCTGCCTTGTCGTGTAGCTGTTACTGTTTTAGAGCTGCCTTGTCGTGTAGCTGTTACTGTTTTAGAGCTGCCTTGTCGTGTTACTGTTTTAGAGCTGCCTTGTCGTGTTACTGTTTTAGAGCTGCCTTGTCGTGTAGCTGTTACTGTTTTAGAGCTGCCTTGTCGTGTAGCTGTTACTGTTTTAGAGCTGCCTTGTCGTGTAGCTGTTACTGTTTTAGAGCTGCCTTGTCGTGTAGCTGTTACTGTTTTAGAGCTGCCTTGTCGTGTTACTGTTTTAGAGCTGCCTTGTCGTGTAGCTGTTACTGTTTTAGAGCTGCCTTGTCGTGTAGCTGTTACTGTTTTAGAGCTGCCTTGTCGTGTAGCTGTTACTGTTTTAGAGCTGCCTTGTCGTGTAGCTGTTACTGTTTTAGAACTGCCTTGTCGTGTAGCTGTTACTGTTTTAGAGCTGCCTTGTCGTGTAGCTGTTACTGTTTTAGAGCTGCCTTGTCGTGTAGCTGTTACTGTTTTAGAGCTGCCTTGTCGTGTAGCTGTTCCTGTTTTAGAGCTGCCTTGTCGTGTAGCTGTTACTGTTTTAGAGCTGCCTTGTCGTGTAGCTGTTACTGTTTTAGAGCTGCCTTGTCGTGTAGCTGTTACTGTTTTAGAGCTGCCTTGTCGTGTAGCTGTTACTGTTTTAGAGCTGCCTTGTCATGTAGCTGTTACTGTTTTAGAGCTGCCTTGTCTTGTAGCTGTTACTGTTTTAGAGCTGCCTTGTCGTGTAGCTGTTACTGTTTTAGAGCTGCCTTGTCGTGTTACTGTTTTAGAGCTGCCTTGTCGTGTAGCTGTTACTGTTTTAGAGCTGCCTTGTCGTGTAGCTGTTACTGTTTTAGAGCTGCCTTGTCGTGTAGCTGTTACTGTTTTAGAGCTGCCTTGTCGTGTAGCTGTTACTGTTTTAGAGCTGCCTTGTCGTGTTACTGTTTTAGAGCTGCCTTGTCGTGTTACTGTTTTAGAGCTGCCTTGTCGTGTAGCTGTTACTGTTTTAGAGCTGCCTTGTCGTGTAGCTGTTACTGTTTTAGAGCTGCCTTGTCGTGTAGCTGTTACTGTTTTAGAGCTGCCTTGTCGTGTTACTGTTTTAGAGCTGCCTTGTCGTGTAGCTGTTACTGTTTTAGAACTGCCTTGTCGTGTAGCTGTTACTGTTTTAGAGCTGCCTTGTCGTGTAGCTGTTACTGTTTTAGAGCTGCCTTGTCGTGTAGCTGTTACTGTTTTAGAGCTGCCTTGTCTTGTAGCTGTTACTGTTTTAGAGCTGCCTTGTCGTGTAGCTGTTACTGTTTTAGAGCTGCCTTGTCGTGTAGCTGTTACTGTTTTAGAGCTGCCTTGTCTTGTAGTTGTTACTGTTTTATAGCTGCCTTGTCGTGTAGCTGTTACTGTTTTAGAGCTGCCTTGTCGTGTAGCTGTTACTGTTTTAGAGCTGCCTTGTCGTGTAGCTGTTACTGTTTTAGAGCTGCCTTGTCGTGTAGCTGTTACTGTTTTTAGAGCTGCCTTGTCGTGTAGCTGTTACTGTTTTAGAGCTGCCTTGTCGTGTAGCTGTTACTGTTTTAGAGCTGCCTTGTCGTGTTACTGTTTTAGAGCTGCCTTGTCGTGTAGCTGTTACTGTTTTAGAGCTGCCTTGTCGTGTAGCTGTTACTGTTTTAGAGCTGCCTTGTCGTGTTGCTGTTACTGTTTTAGAGCTGCCTTGTCGTGTTACTGTTTTAGAGCTGCCTTGTCGTGTAGCTGTTACTGTTTTAGAGCTGCCTTGTCGTGTAGCTGTTACTGTTTTAGAGCTGCCTTGTCGTGTAGCTGTTACTGTTTTAGAGCTGCCTTGTCGTGTTACTGTTTTAGAGCTGCCTTGTCGTGTAGCTGTTACTGTTTTAGAGCTGCCTTGTCGTGTAGCTGTTACTGTTTTAGAGCTGCCTTGTCGTGTTACTGTTTTAGAGCTGCCTTGTCGTGTTACTGTTTTAGAGCTGCCTTGTCGTGTTACTGTTTTAGAGCTGCCTTGTCGTGTTACTGTTTTAGAGCTGCCTTGTCGTGTAGCTGTTACTGTTTTAGAGCTGCCTTGTCGTGTAGCTGTTACTGTTTTAGAGCTGCCTTGTCGTGTTGCTGTTACTTGTTTTAGAGCTGCCTTGTCGTGTAGCTGTTACTGTTTTAGAGCTGCCTTGTCGTGTTACTGTTTTAGAGCTGCCTTGTCGTGTTACTGTTTTAGAGCTGCCTTGTCGTGTAGCTGTTACTGTTTTAGAGCTGCCTTGTCGTGTAGCTGTTACTGTTTTAGAGCTGCCTTGTCCGTGTTACTGTTTTAGAGCTGCCTTGTCGTGTTACTGTTTTAGAGCTGCCTTGTCGTGTTACTGTTTAGAGCTGCCTTGTCGTGTAGGTTACTGTTTTAGAGCTGCCTTGTCGTGTAGCTGTTACTGTTTTAGAGCTGCCTTGTCGTGTAGCTGTTACTGTTTTAGAGCTGCCTTGTCGTGTAGCTGTTACTGTTTTAGAGCTGCCTTGTCGTGTAGCTGTTACTGTTTTAGAGCTGCCTTGTCGTGTTACTGTTTTAGAGCTGCCTTGTCGTGTAGCTGTTACTGTTTTAGAGCTGCCTTGTCGTGTAGCTGTTACTGTTTTAGAGCTGCCTTGTCGTGTAGCTGTTACTGTTTTAGAGCTGCCTTGTCGTGTAGCTGTTACTGTTTTAGAGCTGCCTTGTCGTGTAGCTGTTACTGTTTTAGAGCTGCCTTGTCGTGTAGCTGTTACTGTTTTAGAGCTGCCTTGTCGTGTAGCTGTTACTGTTTTAGAGCTGCCTTGTCGTGTAGCTGTTACTGTTTTAGAGCTGCCTTGTCGTGTAGCTGTTACCGTTTTAGACCTGCCTTGTCGTGTAGCTGTTACTGTTTTAGAGCTGCCTTGTCGTGTAGCTGTTACTGTTTTAGAGCTGCCTTGTCGTGTAGCTGTTCCTGTTTTAGAGCTGCCTTGTCTTGTAGCTGTTACTGGTTTAGAGCTGCCTTGTCGTGTAGCTGTTACTGTTTTAGAGCTGCCTTGTCGTGTAGCTGTTACTGTTTTAGAGCTGCCTTGTCGTGTAGCTGTTACTGTTTTAGAGCTGCCTTGTCGTGTAGCTGTTACTGTTTTAGAGCTGCCTTGTCGTGTAGCTGTTACTGTTTTAGAGCTGCCTTGTCGTGTAGCTGTTACTGTTTTAGAGCTGCCTTGTCGTGTTACTGTTTTAGAGCTGCCTTGTCGTGTTACTGTTTTAGAGCTGCCTTGTCGTGTAGCTGTTACTGTTTTAGAGCTGCCTTGTCGTGTAGCTGTTACTGTTTTAGAGCTGCCTTGTCGTGTTACTGTTTTAGAGCTGCCTTGTCGTGTTACTGTTTTAGAGCTGCCTTGTCGTGTTACTGTTTAGAGCTGCCTTGTCGTGTAGCTGTTACTGTTTTAGAGCTGCCTTGTCGTGTAGCTGTTACTGTTTTAGAGCTGCCTTGTCGTGTAGCTGTTACTGTTTTAGAGCTGCCTTGTCGTGTTACTGTTTTAGAGCTGCCTTGTCGTGTTACTGTTTTAGAGCTGCCTTGTCGTGTAGCTGTTACTGTTTTAGAGCTGCCTTGTCGTGTAGCTGTTACTGTTTTAGAGCTGCCTTGTCGTGTAGCTGTTACTGTTTTAGAACTGCCTTGTCGTGTAGCTGTTACTGTTTTAGAACTGCCTTGTCGTGTAGCTGTTACTGTTTTAGAGCTGCCTTGTCGTGTAGCTGTTACTGTTTTAGAGCTGCCTTGTCGTGTAGCTGTTACTGTTTTAGAGCTGCCTTGTCGTGTAGCTGTTACTGTTTTAGAGCTGCCTTGTCGTGTAGCTGTTACTGTTTTAGAGCTGCCTTGTCGTGTAGCTGTTACCGTTTTAGACCTGCCTTGTCGTGTAGCTGTTACTGTTTTAGAGCTGCCTTGTCGTGTAGCTGTTACTGTTTTAGAGCTGCCTTGTCGTGTAGCTGTTCCTGTTTTAGAGCTGCCTTGTCTTGTAGCTGTTACTGTTTTAGAGCTGCCTTGTCGTGTAGCTGTTACTGTTTAGAGCTGCCTTGTCGTGTAGCTGTTACTGTTTTAGAGCTGCCTTGTCGTGTAGCTGTTACTGTTTTAGAGCTGCCTTGTCGTGTAGCTGTTACTGTTTTAGAGCTGCCTTGTCGTGTAGCTGTTACTGTTTTAGAGCTGCCTTGTCGTGTTACTGTTTTAGAGCTGCCTTGTCGTGTTACTGTTTTAGAGCTGCCTTGTCGTGTAGCTGTTACTGTTTTAGAGCTGCCTTGTCGTGTAGCTGTTACTGTTTTAGAGCTGCCTTGTCGTGTTACTGTTTTAGAGCTGCCTTGTCGTGTTACTGTTTTAGAGCTGCCTTGTCGTGTAGCTGTTACTGTTTTAGAGCTGCCTTGTCGTGTAGCTGTTACTGTTTTAGAGCTGCCTTGTCGTGTAGCTGTTACTGTTTTAGAGCTGCCTTGGTCGTGTTACTGTTTTAGAGCTGCCTTGTCGTGTTACTGTTTTAGAGCTGCCTTGTCGTGTTACTGTTTTAGAGCTGCCTTGTCGTGTAGCTGTTACTGTTTTAGAGCTGCCTTGTCGTGTAGCTGTTACTGTTTTAGAACTGCCTTGTCGTGTAGCTGTTACTGTTTTAGAACTGCCTTGTCGTGTAGCTGTTACTGTTTTAGAGCTGCCTTGTCGTGTAGCTGTTACTGTTTTAGAACTGCCTTGTCGTGTAGCTGTTACTGTTTTAGAACTGCCTTGTCGTGTAGCTGTTACTGTTTTAGAGCTGCCTTGTCGTGTAGCTGTTACTGTTTTAGAGCTGCCTTGTCGTGTAGCTGTTACTGTTTTAGAGCTGCCTTGTCGTGTAGCTGTTACTGTTTTAGAGCTGCCTTGTCGTGTAGCTGTTACTGTTTTAGAGCTGCCTTGTCGTGTAGCTGTTACCGTTTTAGAGCTGCCTTGTCGTGTAGCTGTTACTGTTTTAGAGCTGCCTTGTCGTGTAGCTGTTACTGTTTTAGAGCTGCCTTGTCGTGTAGCTGTTCCTGTTTTAGAGCTGCCTTGTCTTGTAGCTGTTACTGTTTTAGAGCTGCCTTGTCGTGTAGCTGTTACTGTTTTAGAGCTGCCTTGTCGTGTAGCTGTTACTGTTTTAGAGCTGCCTTGTCGTGTAGCTGTTACTGTTTTAGAGCTGCCTTGTCGTGTAGCTGTTACTGTTTTAGAGCTGCCTTGTCGTGTAGTTGTTACCGTTTTAGAGCTGCCTTGTCGTGTAGCTGTTACTGTTTTAGAGCTGCCTTGTCGTGTAGCTGTTCCTGTTTTAGAGCTGCCTTGTCGTGTAGCTGTTACCGTTTTAGAGCTGCCTTGTCGTGTAGCTGTTACCGTTTTAGAGCTGCCTTGTCGTGTAGCTGTTACTGTTTAGAGCTGCCTTGTCGTGTAGCTGTTCCTGTTTTAGAGCTGCCTTGTCGTGTAGTTGTTACTGTTTTAAAGCTGCCTTGTCGTGTAGTTGTTACTGTTTTAGAGCTGCCTTGTCGTGTTACTGTTTTAGAGCTGCCTTGTCGTGTAGCTGTTACTGTTTTAGAGCTGCCTTGTCGTGTAGCTGTTACTGTTTTAGAGCTGCCTTGTCGTGTAGCTGTTACTGTTTTAGAGCTGCCTTGTCGTGTAGCTGTTACTGTTTTAGATGTATTAAGATAAGTCTATTTCAGGCAGATCTTAATGAAATCATTATTGTATTCATCTTTGTCTGTCCTGAAGGCCAAAGTGAAGCCTCACAGAACGTTCCGGTTCAACGAGTGTGTGTGCACGCCGTACAACGCTGACTTTGACGGGGACGAGATGAACCTTCACCTTCCCCAGACAGAGGAGGCCAAGGCTGAAGCCCTGGTGCTGATGGGGGTTAGTGTCACCTGCCCTGCTTCACCTTTAGACTCCTGCAGCACACCTCACACCCCTTCACACCTCACACCCCCTCACACCTCACACCCCTTCACACCTCACACCCCCTCACACCCCTTCACACCTCACACCCCCTCACACCTCACACCCCTTCACACCTCACACCCCTTCACACCTCACACCCCCTCACACCTCACACCCCTTCACACCTCACACCCCTTCACACCTCACACCCCTTCACACCTCACACCCCTTCACACCTCACACCCCCTCACACCTCACACCCCTTCACACCTCACACCCCTTCACACCTCACCCCCCAACACGCTGTACAGCCCCCCTACACGCTGTACAACCCCCCTTCACGCTGTACAGCCCCCCCTACACGCTGTACAGCCCCCCTACACGCTGTACAGCCCCCCCTACACGCTGTACAGCCCCCCTACACGCTGTACAGCCCCCCTACACGCTGTACAGCCCCCCCTACACGCTGTACAACCCCCCCTACACGCTGTACAGCCCCCCTTCACACCTCACCCCCCTACACGCTGTACAGCCCCCCTACACGCTGTACAACCCCCCTACACGCTGTACAGCCCCCCCTACACGCTGTACAGCCCCCCCTACACGCTGTACAGCCCCCCTACACGCTGTACAACCCCCCTTCACGCTGTACAGCCCCCCTTCACACTGTACAGCCCCCCCTACACGCTGTACAGCCCCCCTTCACACCTCACCCCCCAACACGCTGTACAGCCCCCCTTCACACCTCACCCCCCTACACGCTGTACAGCCCCCCTACACGCTGTACAGCCCCCCCTACACGCTGTACAGCCCCCCCTACACGCTGTACAGCCCCCCTTCACACCTCACCCCCCAGCACGCTGTACAGCCCCCCTTCACACCTCACCCCCCTACACGCTGTACAGCCCCCCTACACGCTGTACAACCCCCCTTCACGCTGTACAGCCCCCCTTCACACTGTACAGCCCCCCCTACACGCTGTACAGCCCCCCCTACACGCTGTACAGCCCCCCCTACACGCTGTACAGCCCCCCCTACACGCTGTACAGCCCCCCTTACACGCTGTACAGCCCCCCTACACGCTATACAGCCCCCCCTACACGCTGTACAGCCCCCCTACACGCTATACAGCCCCCCTACACGCTATACAGCCCCCCCTACACGCTGTACAGCCCCCCCTACACGCTGTACAGCCCCCCTACACGCTGTACAGCCCCCCCTACACGCTGTACAGCCCCCCTACACGCTGTACAGCCCCCCTACACGCTGTACAGCCCCCCCTACACGCTGTACAGCCCCCCTACACGCTATACAGCCCCCCCTACACCGCCCCGCAGTCCAGCCCTACACCGCCCCACAACACCCCTACACCGCCCCGCAGTCCACCCCTACACCGCCCCGCAGTCCACCCCTACACCGCCCCGCAGTCCACCCCTACACCGCCCCGCAGTCCAGCCCTACACCGCCCCGCAGTCCAGCCCTACACCGCCCCGCAGTCCAGCCCTACACCGCCCCGCAGTCCACCCTACACCGCCCCGCAGTCCAGCCCTACACCGCCCCGCAGTCCAGCCCTACACCGCCCCGCAGTCCACCCCTACACCGCCCCGCAGTCCACCCCTACACCGCCCCGCAGTCCACCCCTACACCGCCCCGCAGTCCACCCCTACACCGCCCCGCAGTCCACCCCTACACCGCCCCGCAGTCCAGCCCTACACCGCCCCGCAGTCCACCCCGACACCGCCCCGCAGTCCACCCCTACACCGCCCCGCAGTCCACCCCTACACCGCCCCGCAGTCCACCCCTACACCGCCCCGCAGTCCACCCCTACACCGCCCCGCAGTCCACCCCTACACCGCCCCGCAGTCCACCCCTACACCGCCCCGCAGTCCAGCCCTACACCGCCCCGCAGTCCACCCCTACACCGCCCCGCAGTCCAGCCCTACACCGCCCCGCAGTCCACCCCTACACCGCCCCGCAGTCCACCCCTACACCGCCCTACACCGCCCCGCAGTCCAGCCCTACACCGCCCCGCAGTCCAGCCCTACACCGCCCCGCAGTCCAGCCCTACACCGCCCCGCAGTCCAGCCCTACACCGCCCCGCAGTCCACCCCTACACCGCCCCGCAGTCCAGCCCTACACCGCCCCGCAGTCCAGCCCTACACTTCTCCTCTCTGTCACTCAGTCTTTCAAAGCCCAGGTTTAAACTACAACCTGTACAGCCGAGGGTCTAATTTCACACTGAACGATCCTTTTCTCATTTCTCTTGGTCTCTTTCCCTCCAGACC
Source organism: Salmo trutta (assembly GCF_901001165.1). Taxonomy (NCBI): domain Eukaryota; kingdom Metazoa; phylum Chordata; class Actinopteri; order Salmoniformes; family Salmonidae; genus Salmo; species Salmo trutta. The sequence goes on along the minus strand of NW_021823350.1, from coordinate 513,981 downwards.
AAAGCCAACCTGGTGACCCCCAGAAACGGAGAGCCTCTGATTGCTGCTATTCAAGACTTTCTGACAGGTCAGCCATTGTGTTACAGCAATAGCCAATCATTGTTTGTCGCAGCAAGGCCTGACAGCTAATTTGTCAGATGATTGAGGGCTTTGACCCCTGTATTAGTGAGTGTCTCAAATTGCTGGTTGTTAAGTGGAGAAAAGAGAGGTTTTGACTTGGTGATCATGTGTTCAACATGATGGAAAACGTCTCCCTGGAGCGCTCCGATCTGTTCATTGCATTTGATCGTCACTTACCTCTTGTTAAGTCAACACCTTGATGGGATTCTTCATACTGACTTTATTATCCACTATGGTTTGACATTTGAAACTGAATTCAGGAAGATGAGCTTATGTCAAATATTTTTTTGATACATTTTATAAAAGTACAGTCCCAGAGCTTTGAAATGGTATATTATTTTACATGGGAAAGTTATGCTTCTTTGACGTTTGATAAAGTTGTTAGCCTTCCCTGTAGCTCAGTTGGTAGAGCATGGTGTTTGCAACACCAGGGTTGTGGGTTCGATTCCCACGGGGGGCCGGCACAGAAAAAAAAAAAAATGTATGAAATGTATGCATTCACTACTGTAAGTCGCTCTGGATAAGAGTGTCTGCTAAATGACTAAAATGTAAATGTAAAATGTTATCCCAATATGGAGATAATGAGGAGAAAAATGGCCTTGAATGGTTTTCCCCTTTTCTAGAAACACTTGTTTCTTTACGTCCATTCAGCATCGTTCACGCCCTCTTCAGCCTTAGTCCCACACGTTCACGAGTCAGCATGGCATTGTCCTCCAGGAAGTAGTCTCTCTATCAGTGGCGGTCGGTGACGTTTAACATGAGGGAGGGCGACTTTTATTTTTAATGACCACGGCCGTGTTTCTATTACAGCATATTGGATGACTGTCATTCATATTCCATTCACCCAGCTCTAGCCTTCCCTGTAGCTCAGTTGGTAGAGCATGGTGTTTGCAACACCAGGGTTGTGGGTTCGATTCCCACGGGGGGCCAGCACAAAAAAATAAAATAAATGTATGAAAATGTATGAAATGTATGTATTCACTACTGTAAGTCGCTCTGGATAAGAGCGTCTGCTAAATGACTAAAATGTAATGTAAATGTAACATCGATAGGTTTAGGCTACTACATGATACTCTAATGTTCCCTGTTCCCATCATGAGGTTGCTACAACCTAGCCTGTGAATGAACATTTACAACATAGGTGTACAGGTTGAGAGAAATTAGACTAATCAAGGTGACAGACATTGACACATTCAATAACGTCTTGCACACTCTTGCCTGCATCTAGCTGATCTAGGGTGTAATCATTAGTCCAACAGTTGCAAACGAGAGTTTCTATTGGACAAATTAAATTATGGTAATCATTTTCGTTCCGCTTGCTTCCGTTTTAAGAATTGGTTTTCAACAGAATCAATGGAATGAATACACCCCTGATCACACGCGAACACAGTTCACTTTCATAGCCGCCACATACAAACAGCATGAACATTTTGCTCGTATAATTCCTTCTTGCATCTGTGCGCTCTCCTCCTCTCATCTTTACCCTTCGCTTGTGGACTTCAGTGCCCAACACATCCGCTGACTGTGACCAGGCGAAAAACCTTTCCAAGCCAAACCTTCATATCGTAGCCGCTAACTGCTACACACAGCCTACATCGTTGTCAACATATTAGCTAACGATGTTAGTAACGTCATTGCTGCTAGAACTAACAAGGTTGGTAAACCCGCTAAAATCATGCAGTGCAGTCAGCAAGCAGTTTAGCAGTAACACCGGTGGGCCCCGGTGGCAATAAATGTAATAAAACCAAAAGCTTACCTTGACTTGAAAGAGTTCCAGTGTTGAACTGTCATAGCCAGCTAGCTAACATAGCATCCCTCTCTGTTTGAGAAGGCTAAACTAGCTAGCTGCATTCGCTAGCTAAGTGAAAGTGAAAAAAAATACAACTAAATATCTCTCTCTCTCTCTATTGCTTCTCCTTCATTAACTAAATGAATTTGTTCAAACTTTTGTATTTCTGAGTCAACTACTCACCACATTTT